>NC_140313.1:18885365-19097865 GCF_964211825.1 Aythya ferina | reverse complement strand
TTTATGCTCCTTTCCTTTGCGCTCCTTTCCTTTCCTTTACGCTCCTTTCCTTTACGCTCCTTTCCTTTACGCTCCTTTACGCACCTTTCCTTTCCTTTCCTTTCCTTTCCTTTCCTTTCCTTTCCTTTCCTTTCCTTTCCTTTCCTTTCCTTTCCTTTACGCTCCTTTCCGTTACGCTCCTTTCATTTACGCTCCTTTACGCTCCTTTACACTTTTTTCCTTTCCTTTCCTTTCCTTTCCTTTCCTTTCCTTTCCTTTCCTTTCCTTTCCTTTCCTTTCCTTTCCTTTCCTTTCCTTTCCTTTCCTTTACGCTCCTTTCCTTTACGCTCCTTTCCTTTACGCTCCTTTCCTTTCCTTTCCTTTACGCTCCTTTCCTTTCCTTTCCTTTCCTTTACGCTCCTTGCCTTTACGCTCCTTGCCTTTACGCTCCTTGCCTTTACGCTCCTTTCCTTTCCTTATGCTCCTTTCCTCTCCTTTCCTTTCCTTTCCTTTCCTTTCCTTTCCTTTCCTTTCCTTTCCTTTCCTTTCCTTTCCTTTCCTTTCCTTTCCTTTCCTTTCCTTTCCTTTACGCTCCTTTCCTTTCCTTTCCTTTCCTTTCCTTTCCTTTCCTTTCCTTTCCTTTCCTTTCCTTTCCTTTCCTTTCCTTTACGCTCCTTTACGCTCCTTTACGCTCCTTTACGCTCCTTTACGCTCCTTTACGCTCCTTTCCTTTACGCTCCTTTACGCTCCTTTACGCTCCTTTACGCTCCTTTACGCTCCTTTACGCTCCTTTCCTTTACGCTCCTTTCCTTTACGCTCCTTTCCTTTACGCTCCTTTCCTTTCCTTTCCTTTCCTTTCCTTTTCTTTCCTTTCCTTTACGCTCCTTTCCTTTCCTTTACGCTCCTTTCCTTTCCTTTCCTTTACGCTCCTTTCCTTTAGGCTCCTTTCCTTTACACTCCTTTCCTTTCCTTTACGCTCCTTTCCTTTCCTTTCCATTACGCTCCTTTCCTTTCCTTTACGCTCCTTTACGCACCTTTCCTTTCCTTTCCTTTCCTTTACGCTCCTTTCCTTTACGCTCCTTTCCTTTACGCTCCTTTCATTTACGCTCCTTTACGCTCCTTTACGCTTTTTTCCTTTACGCTCCTTTCCTTTCCTTTCCTTTCCTTTCCTTTCCTTTCCTTTCCTTTCCTTTCCTTTCCTTTCCTTTCCTTTCCTTTCCTTTTTGCTCCTTTACGCTCCTTTATGCTCCTTTCCTTTCCTTTACGCTCCTTTCCTTTACGCTCCTTTCCTTTCCTTTCCTTTCCTTTCCTTTCCTTTCCTTTCCTTTCCTTTCCTTTCCTTTCCTTTCCTTTCCTTTACGCTCCTTTCCTTTACGCTCCTTTCCTTTACGCTCCTTTCCTTTCCTTTACGCTCCTTTCATTTCCTTTACGCTCCTTTCCTTTCCTTTCCTTTACGCTCCTTTCCTTTACGCTCCTTTCCTTTACGCTCCTTTCCTTTCCTTTCCTTTACGCTCCTTTCCTTTACGCTCCTTTCCTTTATGCTCCTTTACGCTCCTTTCCTTTCCTTTACGCTCCTTTCCTTTACGCTCCTTTCCTTTCCTTTACGCTCCTTTCCTTTACGCTCCTTTCCTTTACGCTCCTTTCCTTTCCTTTACGCTCCTTTCCTTTACGCTCCTTTCCTTTACGCTCCTTTACGCTCCTTTCCTTTCCTTTACGCTCCTTTCCTTTACGCTCCTTTCCTTTCCTTTCCTTTCCTTTCCTTTCCTTTCCTTTCCTTTCCTTTCCTTTCCTTTCCTTTCCTTTACGCTCCTTTCCTTTACGCTCCTTTCCTTTACACTCCTTTCCTTTCCTTTACGCTCCTTTCCTTTCCTTTCATTTACGCTCCTTTCCTTTACGCTCCTTTCCTTTACGCTCCTTTCCTTTCCTTTCCTTTACGCTCCTTTCCTTTCCTTTACGCTCCTTTCCTTTACGCTCCTTTCCTTTCCTTTACGCTCCTTTCCTTTACGCTTCTTTACACTCCTTTACGCTCCTTTACGCTCCTTTCCTTTCCTTTACGCTCCTTTCCTTTACGCTCATGGAGCAGATTTTCCTGAGAGTCATCACGCAGCACTTGCAGGGCAAGCAGGCGATCAGGCCCAGTCAGCATGGGTTTATGAAAGGCAGGTCCTGCTTGATGAACCTGATCTCCTTCTGTGACAAAGTGACGCGCTGGGTGGACGAGGGAAAGGCTGTGGATGTGGTCTTCCTTGACTTCAGCAAGGCTTTTGACACCGTCTCCCACAGCATTCTCCTCAAGAAACTGGCTGCTCTTGACTTGGACTGGCGCACGCTTCGTTGGGTTAGAAACTGGCTGGATAGCCAGGCCCAAAGAGTCGTGGTGAATGGAGTCAAATCCAGTTGGAGGCCAGTCATTAGTGGCATCCCCCAGGGCTCGGTGCTGGGACTGGTCCTCTTTAATATCTTCATCGATGATCTGGACGAGGGCATCGAGTGCACCCTCAGTAAGTTCGCAGATGACACCAAGTTAGGTGCGTGTGTCGATCTGCTCAAGGGTAGGAAGGCTCTGCAGGAGGATCTGGATAGGCTGCACCGATGGGCTGAGGTCAACTGTATGAAGTTCAACAAGGCCAAATGCCAGGTCCTGCACCTGGGGTGCAACAACCCCAAGCAGAGCTACAGGCTGGGAGATGAGTGGTTGGAGAGCTGCCTGGCAGAGAAGGACCTGGGAGTGATGGTGGATAGTTGGCTGAATATGAGCCAGCAGTGTGCTCAGGTGGCCAAGAAGGCCAACGGCATCCTGGCTTGTATCAGGAACAGCGTGACCAGCAGGGCTAGGGAGGTGATCGTCCCCCTGTACTCGGCTCTGGTGAGGCTGCACCTCGAGTACTGTGTTCAGTTTTGGGCCCTTCGCTACAAGAAGGACATCGAGGTGCTTGAGCGGGTGCAGAGAAGGGCGACGAAGCTGGTGAGGGGCCTGGAGAACAAGTCCTACGAGGAGCGGCTGAGGGAGCTGGGCTTGTTCAGCCTGGAGAAGAGGAGGCTCAGGGGCGACCTTATCGCTCTCTAAAGGAGGCTGTAGCGAGGTGGGGGTTGGTCTGTTCTCCCACATGCCTGGTGACAGGACGAGGGGGAACGAGCTTAAGTTGAGCCAGGGGAGTTTTAGGTTGGATATTAGGAAGAACTTCTTTATTGAAAAGGTTGTTAGGCATTGGAACAGGCTGCCCAGGGAAGTGGTGGAGTCACCATCCCTGGAAGTCTTCAAAAGACGTTTAGATGTAGAGCTTAGGGATATGGTTTAGTGGGGACTGCTAGCGTTAGGTCAGAGGTTGGACTCGATGATCTTGAGGTCTCTTCCAACCTAGAAATTCTGTGATTCTGTGATTCTGTGATAGTCCCTCCGTTTTATTTCCTTAGTGTATATATATATAGAGAGAGAGACAGAGAATAGTTTCCTATTCTTCTGTTCTTCTCACAAGCTGAAAGAAGCGATTATCTTACTATACTCAGCATTAGTGCATCCTCACCTTGAGTATTGTATGCAGTGTGGGGCTCCACAATATAAAAATGATATAAAACTATTAGATGTGTCTAAAGGAGGGCAACAAAGATGGTGAAAGAACATGAGGACCAGTGAAGGATACTCCATTTGTTCAGCTTAGAGAAGAGACAGGTGTGACCTCACTGCTGTCTACAACTTCCTTATGTGGGGGAGCAGACAGGGAAGCACTGATCTCTTCTCTCTGGTGACAAGTGATAAGAGAAGAAGGGAATGGTGTAAAGTTGTGTCAGGGGAAATTCAGATTGGATAGTAGGAAAAAAATTCTTAAGGTTCTTAAAGTTCTTAAAAGTTCTTAAAGGGTGAACAGACACTGCAGCAGGTTCCCCAGGGAAAAGTGGTCTGGCACCGAGCCTACTGGTATTCAAGAAACATTTGGACAGTGCTCTCAGACAGAGATTCTGATTTTTGGGTGGTCCTGTTTGGAGCCAGGAATTGGGCTCAATGATCCATGTGTGTCCCTTCCAATTCAGGATGTTGTATTATTCTATGATTCCATTACAGACACAATATTTTTTGTGTGTTTACTGCCCAGTAGTAACAGATATGTCTATCTATTCTGTCTCCTTTCTCATTTTTCCTTTGCCTTACCTCTTGCTTCAATTTCTTGTTCCTTTTACACTCTTTTTGTCTTCTTAACATAAGACTTTATTTTTCTCCTAACTGGACAGTTGCCATATTTTCTTAAAATATACCTTCTTTTCAATTTTTCTCTCTCCTCTCAACATTCTATGCAGATTTCTTGCTCTCTGGCTACTTTTCATGCAATTTGTCACAAAATGGTGGCAATGTAAAAGAATGCTTTGAAAAAGTCAGGTGAATGCAGAGACAGATCTTTTTAATCCTTTCAATTTCCCTGACAAGATTTGAAAACCATTTATTTTAATGACAGTTTTTTGGGGGGGAGGCGGGGGGGGGGGCAGAAGGAAGTTTTATGCATATAATACTTTAAGTATGTATCAAGTAGTTTACAAATATGATTGTTCAGCATAAAATGCTTTGTAGACTCTCAGATATGGGGCCAAAACTAGTTTTGTCATTTCCAAATTTATGGTGTGGGAAAGCTTCAAAGACAATTCTTTCTCCTGAGAAAAATTATTAGTTTAAGGTACTATCTTAAGGGACAAACTGTAAGTTTAGATGCTCTTTCAGCATTTTGTGTTTGGTGTCTTGATGCCTTTCATAAACAAATTAGATGAACATTGCCTAGAAGGACAAGGTGGGAAGCTCACTTCCAGTTTTTGGTTCTTCTCCAGGCAAAACAGTACGTACCAGAACTGAATTGTCAGATGACACAGAAGATGAAACACCTAGCTTGAGGAACTTTACAGGGGCATACGTCAAGCTGCTGACAATGCAAGGAAGGGGTAAATTTCTTTGGGTTTTAGTCAAGTAAATCATTTTACAGGAGTGGGATTGATACATTTTATCTCCCAGAGATACGTTGCACTTCTGATCACTCAAATCCTTTTCAGGACCTATCATACATTATTTGTCATTTATGAGGAACCATGAAAATTACCAGAAACATTTATTTTCTTGCACTTCTAAAAGTTGAAAGCAGAGAGCTCATATTTCAATATCAATTCACACACTGTGAATTTGGAGACATGCAACTGGGGAATTTGGTACGTCTTTGAATTATAAAATGATCTTAGTGAAATTAAAATACTTGTCTCAGATGGATTTGCTCATTGATGTCAGAAAAACATTAATGCTTGAAATAACTAAATTCAGGTTTAAACAAGGGCTGATTTAACTAAGTGATGCCATTGAGCAGAGTCTGAAGGAAATTAAGTTGGCCCTCCACTGACCTCTTATTAAAATTATAGGGATGAACATTCAACTTATTGTTCATTTGGTTTCTTACTAATGAGATTGGCCTTGGAACTGGAACTGCCCTTCTGAACAGCTAATGTTTGAAAATCATGCCTATGAGATCTTTTATATTTCTAAAATCTGAAGTAAAACATCCACACTATTTATATTTTATAAAATATTGTAGGAATATCCCCAACAAGTTCTCATTTGTATCAACTGCATTGGGAGTAATTTTTACTAAACACAGGCCTTTTTATATGTTAAATTTACTGCAAGTACATGACTTTAATATTAAAAGAAACAATGTAGGCAATTCTAGAGTTTAGAAGGTTTATAGATTAAAGTTACAATATGATGATATTTCATTGACAGAGATGTTATTCTTAATTTACCTCAGAGGTGACTTCTACTAACAGTCCTGAAGCCCCTTACCTCTGCAGTAGGTAATTCCATTAAACAAGTTTGAGATGAGATGAGAGTAGCAGTATATGGGAAAGTACACAGGGCTTCAGACTGTTAGTCATTCTGCTTGGCAGGATCCCATGAAAACTGATATGGCAGTAAGGGGGGGGGGTCAGAAGACCTTGTTAACCATCACGGTATACAGACAGTCCATTCCAGTGAGCAGAAAATCAGGAAAAAGTGGCAGCAGGCCATGAGGCCATGGGTTCAGACCAAAAAAAAATTTAAAAAAAAAAAAAAAAAGCTGGAAATGCAGACAATTCAACCACTTGGGGAAATATAGATAAATTGATCAAGAAAGAAATGTCTTTATCATTTCCAGATCCAAAAAGACCAAGCTCAGCCAAGGTCAGTTTCATTTGATGACTCCTCTTAGTGGGGTTCACACTTGACAGTCCTATGAGTCATTAATTCATTTTCATTGGTTATGTTGCTGGAGATCCTTTACATGACATTTTTTATCTAATACTCCATAGTTTTTAGTGTTCACTTAATTTTCATATTTATTTTTGTGTTCACTTAATCATCATTTAATTACTTAACCTAATACATTGATTTTTGTGTCCATCACACAAAGAGACGGTATTTATATTGTCTGACAGTATCACAGAAATGACACTTGTAAGCAGGTAGCCTTCCATATGCCAAGAAGAACTCCAAGTACAGCTATCATGTCATAAAACACAGTATTTAGATGTAGTTAGCTTCCAAACAAATGTTATCAGTGTAACTCCATATGAAGTGGAGAAATTAGGTCAAACCCAAAAGTATCATGTTTGCATTCACATGACAAGTAGGTCTGACATCTCTAGTGTGTTACTTCCAGTCCAGTGGCTAAATTAGGCAGGAACGCCCTGTGCCAAGCTCTCAAATGCTTTACAGATATCACGTTGAAATAAATTGGTGTAATTTAAATGCTCAACTACTCTTTTCTGTGATTTAACAAACATAATTTACCAGTTCAAAGAAACATCTTTATATATTGAAGATATGTAATTAGCACAGTAACAAGTCTTCCTTGATTTTGTATTTTTGTTCCTTGCTTATCTTTGCTACCTGCAATTAATTGAAGTGACACGAATATACAATTTTCTTTGACATTAACTACTTAAATACATCATCTCATTAATTTTACAATATCGTAAATCCTTCCTGGAATATATCATAGAATTATAGAATAATTAGGGTTGGAAAAGACCTCCAAGATTGTCTGGTCCAACCATCCCCCTACCACCCATATTACAAGTTCCACATCCAACATTTTCTTAAACACCCCCAGAGACAGTGACTCCACAACTTTCCTGGACAACCCATTCCAATGCCTAACCACCCTTTCTGAGAAGAAATGTCTCCTAATTTCCAACCTGAACCTTCCCTGGCACAACTTGAATCCATTCCCCCTCATCCGATTGCTTGTTATCTGAGAGAAGAGGCCAACATCCAGCCCCTCACAACTTCCTTTCAGGTAGCTGTAGAGAGCAATAAGGTCTCCCCTGAGCCTCCTCTTCTCCAGACTAAACATCCCCAGTTCTCTCAGCCACTCCTCACAGGACTTGTGCTCCAGACCTTTCACCAGCTTCATAGCCCTTCTCTGGACACCCCCCAGGGCTTCAAAGTCCTTCTTGAATTGAGGGGCCCAAAACTGAACACAGGACTTGAAGTGCAGCCTCACCAGAGCAGAGTACAGAGTGACGATCACTTTTCTGGTCCGTTTGGCTACGCTGTTCCTGATATAAACCAGGATGCCATTGGCCTTCTTGGCCATCTGGGCACGCTTCTGCCTCATGTTCAGGTAAACATCTACCAACACCTCCAAATTCTTTTCCTCTGCACAGCTTTCCATAGTGGATAGATGGAGGAAGAGAGCAACATATTGAAAGCTGATTTCTCTACCAAAAGAAACACAAATTTATTCCAGACAGGAATTTCTGAAACAGAATAGATTTAAGACTTCTTTAAGACTTCTTTACATGTCTTTGCTGGTAAAACTGTCCTTTAGCTATCCCAGGCTACTGAGACCAGAATGGAAGTCTGGAGCAAAGACTTGCCCTTGGTGGAAGATGATGAAATCAGGCAATACTTAAAATTGCTGTAGAAGAGGCCATTGGGACCTGATATATTGAACCCACTAGTCCTAAGGGTGCTGGCCAATATCATTGTAAGGCCACTCTCAGTTACTTTTGAGAGGTCATCGTCATCTGTGGAATTTTCTGAAAACTGGAAAAAATTTTAATAAAGGGTCAGGGGAGTTGGACTAGATGGTCTCCACAAGTGACTTCTAACCTCATCTATGCTATGACTGTGATAACTGTTCATTCTATATTATCTCTTTTAAGCTTACAGGTTGCTAAAACACTTGCTCTGTGGATATGTGACTCATAATGACATTATAATTAACAGTTTAAGTTGCTAGGGATTTCTATATTTGCTCACCTGAAACAGAATTTCAGATCAATTAATTTTCTACTTCTAATGCAGTTTTTGCAATAGAAATGGCAATTGCAGTGAGAAGAATTAGCGGCAATCGTAGGAAGAAGAATTAGTGAAAAAGCATGGGGTTCAATTTCCTTAAAAAAAAAAAAAAAAAAAAAAAACTTTTTACTTTTTTTGACTATAAGTAATACCTGTTTGTCATCATTCTTATTTAAATGTGAGCCAATGTCAAAATAGCAGTAGCAGTTACTTAAGAATTTAGATCAGAGGAGGGGGTTCTCTTCAGAAAAGTTTTACTTTTGAAGGCCCTAGGAGTGAAAAAGCACCAGTTAAGATTTACAAGAACTATAAGTCACTATTAGAGCTTATTAAACTGTGAACATATTCCCAAAGGAAAAGACAAATTAAGGGCTAGGTGGAAAGGTACAAAATATATAATGTAATGTAAGGGATGAGTATCTTTATGTCCTGGTTTTAGCTAGGATAGAGTTAATTTTCCTCCTAGTATCTGGTAGGGTGCTATGTTTTGGATTTAGGATGAGAAGAGTGCTGATAACACCCCGATGTTCTAATTGTTGCAGAGCAGTGCTTACAATAAGCCAAGGATGTCTCAGCTTCTCGTTCTGTCCTGCCAGCGGGCAGGCTGGGGGTGCAGCAGGATCTGGGAGGGGACAGACCCAGGACAGGTGACCCAAACTAGCCAAAGGGATATTCAATACCATCTGATGTCATGCTGAACAATACATAGAGAGGCTAGCCAGGGTGGGGGGGGCAGCTGCTCGGGGATAAGCTGGGCATCAGTTAGCAGGTGGAGAGCAATTGCATTATGCATCACTTGTTTTGTACATATTACTATTACTAGTACTAGTACTAGTACTAGTACTAGTACTATTATATTTTATTTTCTGTCCTAATAAACTGTCTCTATCTAAACTGTTTCTCCAGTGACACAGAAGGACCATCTCCAATCAAGAATGTGAGATCTAATCATCAAAAGGGCCCAGTTCCATGCTGTTTGTGGTGCTGTGACAGGCTGAACTGGTCACTTTCACTACAGTCTCCTCTTCCTGTGTACTCATGTCTACAGCCAGCTGTGTGGTCCATGAGCTGTCACCTTTCTTTGGAAGGGTTATTTATTCTTGCTGAACAATATGAAGTGAGGATGGGCTGGCATGTAGCCTTGGTACCACTAAGAAGCTAGCAGTGCTAAATCCAAAGTCAGAATGACCACAGTGTAACATACTATCAAGAATACTCTATGTGCTGCAAATCATATCTTCTATTCCAGTAGCTTAAAAATAAACATGTAAATAAATAAAACTTTTAGACTGCTGCTACAGTGACTGAAATTGTTATTATAATTTATGGAGAAATGTAACAGTTTAAACAGGAGATCTTTGCTAAGCCATAAGATATGACTAAGCAAAGTTGAAAAAGGATTGCCCCAAACAGGTTAGAGGGAAAACAAACAAACAAACAAACAAACAAAAACCACTATAACAACAAAAAACAACCACACACACATTTACTAAAACTAATGAACGATTAAGTTGAGTCCCTGGACTATTCATTTAACACATCTTTTGGCAAAAGATTGTATGTCTTTCTACATGGGAGGCTGCCAATATCCAAAGAGCCTCCCTGTTGCCACTATCTGCCTTCATCTGTATCACAGCTGAGATACAGGTGCTGAAATAGCTGTTGTGTCTACTTCCAGTCCCAGAGGATTTTCCATAGAAAGAGTCAAATAAATGTTTCTTAATAATTTAATATGTGAAAAAAAAAAAACTGTTGTAAAAAAATAATAAAATAATAAAAATAATATTAAAATAAATGTTTTTATGGACAATTTCAGGGAGCATTTTTCCACCTTTTGAAAATGTCCAATTTATATCGATGGTAAAACATTAACTAAACAATAGTTCTGCTTTTATATTCTCTTTGAATTAATTTTGTGGGGATTTTTGTTTGTTTGTTTGTTTTAGTGGTAATCATACTATGCATCTATATTATATGTGTTCTATACATAAAAGAGTTATTTTACATCTTGAGTAAGAAATGAATAAATTTCTATTTAATTATGCCACTTTAGCCACATCACTAAGTATGATTACATACATTTATAACCAAAGCAGCCCTCTGCAATAAAAAGAGCAGTAGCCAAGGTGGAAAGTATGGCAATAATATTAAACTTGTATATTTAGATTAAAATTCATATAAGAACAGAACGTTTTATTATTTCAAACTTACCTTAAATAACATTCAAAATTTCCTTTTAAAATTAATCATGTTTTAATGAACTATTCTGCTTATCTTAATGTTATTCTATTCAAAATGGTATGGATTATACCTAAACAATGAGATAGACAAAGGCTTAAAAATGTTCTGAGAACAGTTAATCTGAGTTTTCAATGTATGTAAGCTGGTGCTACCAAAATGACACATTCAGCCTATAACTATGAAATTTTAACTTTGGTTGATCAGATTCATTTTTTTCTAATAAAGTGTGAATCAATAGTGAGTAAATCAGTGGAGTTATCCCTAATTACACATGCTTAGCATCTGTATCTAAGTTTCTATGCTATCAGTTTAAAAGGTATTGCACTGGGCGTTAGACCTGATAGAAAGAATAAGCAGGCAGATTCATAATTTAGAATTTTCATGTCAGTCCTGAAGTGACTTGTTTTATATGACTACGTGCTGCTTGGTTTTTTTCCACATTTGGGCATCTCCCAAATGCAGGGTGTCACTACTTGGGGTAAGGGGTACATTTAGGGATGCAGGGTAAGGTTTTTTCAGGATAGCGTAGGACTCATTATGGTAATGGAAACATGGGAAAACAGAGGGATACATTGATAAAATGGTCAGTTTGCGTGTGCAAAGTGCTGGTCAGTGTGTAGATCTGGCCATGCCCTGAACCAGGTCAGCTCAGTCTGTCCTGTCTTCTCATGGAGCTCCATTTCAAACTCTTACCCTGAGTGAGGTGAGTCTGTGAGTGTGTGTGCGCACACCACTCTGTACCAGCTACTGGAGTTCTGTGTGGTCTCAGGGGCTTATATGTACAAATCCAGCTATGGGAGAGACTGGGATCCAGGGGCAACTACTGGGCAGACTGGATGTCTGAGCCCAGCTTCTGGGGGCATCCAGCCTCTGCATACATCTACATACACTTTTTGCTCACTACTGACATCCATCATGGTCAGCAAAAGAGAGCAGCAGGATGAAGCTGATGGTGCTGCTGCTGTGAGTGCTGTGTGTGTCTGCCTGTGATGATTTGTGTGGCCAGCCATGTTCACATGTATGTATGTAGTGTATGCATGTGTGTGTGTGCTCACTGGTACAGCATATTCAGCCTTGCCACTCATCAGACCTGGTAATATGAATTGTGGCAGCCTTGACAAAACTTGTGGGGTTCTGGATTTGGCCTCCCCCTGCTGATATCATCTGATGTCATTGAAAAGTACAGTTCAGACAAAAATGAAGAGAAAGCACGCTTTCTATTTTTGCCAGTGTCTGTGCTTGAAGAATACATGTGAAAAAAGCAGCTATGTATCCCAAATGCTATGGTAGGAAAGAGCACAAAGAAGCTTTTTACTCAAAGAAGTGTCTGCTATATGCATCTCAGATTTTGCAGGAGAATTCTTTATAGGTAAGAACTTCTAGTAGTACTTCAATATAGGAAAAAAAAAAAAAAGTTTAGTAATTGTATGAGTTGTGTTTTGTCTTAAAGCTTTTTTTATGTAATTTTAATAATTTTTAATGTTAGCAACAACTGGCTACCTCTCCCACTGTTTAATCAATACCAATAAGTCTGCTACCACTAGGATGGAAATATTTTGCTATTTGCCATATGTGTTCCAAAGCTCTCTCAGATTACTGTAACATATGCAGTGCTTGGTGACCTAGCACCAGGTCTTAGGCAGCTGATTTTCCATCCCTACTTCAGCATTTAACTCTTTATTTTTCAAACTTTTTTTGCATGCCTTTGATGATTACATTATAACCTTGATCCTCCCTAAACTGAAACCAGTGCACAGTTAGCAAGCACAGTCTACCCCACTCCCCAAACTTAAGAGAACAGGTGGCAAAGAAAAGAATTTTACTTGAAAAGTTATTCTCAGTAAATACTGGAGTTCCTGGTGTCATGTGTGCTAAAGAGCAAGGTGCCCAAATGTACAGAGCTAAGGTTCAGTTCAAGCAACAAGGTTTCCAAGCAGGATCTGCTCGCTGTAATTTGGTAGCTGTGGTGACCTCTTGCAGTCACCAGAGGTTATTTTTGCCAGTTATCAGATGAAGTTTCATTAACCTCACTTACAGGTGTTTCCTGTAAAGGTTTGCCCAGAGACCAATGTTTTGTTGTAAGAGTAGTGACCTTTAATAACCGAAGATCTATACATACTTTTATTTTAAACTTATTGCCCAGAAAATTAACATTGTATTTAGTTGGTTGAAATAATAAAATTTGATGAAATGCTTATTCTTCACCATCAAAAGCACCAAGAAATTGTTCATATTTATTGTTATTGACTTATCCTGCCAATAGATATATGCAGTGGTCTCCAATGAAGTAGAACTTGATGTAAAAAATTGAGGTGGAAGTCAGAATAGTACTATGTCTGGTTCTGTATATAGCTGGGTGATGTGCAACACAGTACAATGAATAAGTCAGTGGCTGTTAGACAGGGCAGAAAAGAACAAAAGGAAAATACTTTTTTATTTTATTTTATTCAGAATTACAGAAATTCTGAAATCACTGAGCCCAATCATAATATGATACTGTGAGGAATGTTTTAACAATTCGTGTCCATAAAGAACAATTCTGTTTGAATCCTGTCTGCCTCTGGGCCCTGCACTGGCAATTTAATTCTTGAACCACAGATGCAGTGTGTCCCAGTCTCCCCCTCATTCTAGTCAATTTATCACTTCTTAAATTTATGAACCTGTTTGCTTTTGTTATTCCGGACTTCTATTTCTAACACTGCTATAGATGTGTCTGTGAATGGCTGGGGAAGAATGTTTTAATTACTCGTGTGTCTGGGAGTTTCAGAACAACTGATAACAACTAGTGACTGTTATGGGATACTATGTGGATCTTTGGTATCTGGTTAGGGGGGGCCGAGAGATAAAGAGGAAGGAGAAAGAAGCTGAAGGGCGGCTGGGAGACAAGACTTGAAGAAGGTGTTCCGTAAACTTGGGATGGTGCCCAGTAAGTACAAAGGGGGAGAGGAAGACTGCGAGCCTTCAGCATGGAAGACCCCTAGAGACCCCCAGAAGAGACCCCAGAGGAGACTGCGCATGCTCCAGTAGGAGGGACTGCACCCCGGAAGCTAATTTTAATAATCTATTTTTTTAGAAGTAGTAATGAATATGTATTAGTCTAGGAGCATAAAAATCAGCTGCTTGATGTAACTGGTGTGCGTCCTGGTGGAGCGGAGACTCCCGGTGCACCCAGCGCTGTTTGCTTACCTCTATTCCTTTATATTCTTTCAATAAATCCTATTTTTTTATTTAATCCTAATTTGAATCCTGAGCCATTTATAACAATACTAACTGAAATGGTTTCCAATTTCAATTTAACTTATCTATAAACACAATCATTAATATATGATAGAATCACAGAATCACAGAATTGTCTAGGTTGGAAGAGACCTCAAGATCATCGAGTCCAACATCTGACCTAACACTAACCAGTCCTCCACTAAACCATATCCCTAAGCTCTACATCTAAACGTCTTTTAAAGACCTCCAAGGATGGTGACTCCACCACTTCCCTGGGCAGCCTGTTCCAATGCCTAACAACCTTTTCAATAAAGAAGTTCTTCCTAATATCCAACCTAAAACTCCCCTGGCGCAACTTTAGCTCGTTCCCCCTCGTCCTGTCACCAGGCACGTGGGAGAATAGACCAACCCCCACCTCGCTACAGCCTCCTTTAAGGTACCTGTAGAGAGCAATAAGGTCACCCCTGAGCCTCCTCTTCTCCAGGCTGAACAAGCCCAGCTCCCTCAGCCGCTCCTCGTAGGACTTGTTCTCCAGGCCCCTCACCAGCTTCGTCGCCCTTCTCTGCACCCGCTCAAGCACCTCGATGTCCTTCTTGTAGCGAGGGGCCCAAAACTGAACACAGTACTCGAGGTGCGGCCTCACCAGAGCCGAGTACAGGGGGACGATCACCTCCCTAGCCCTGCTGGTCCCACTGTTCCTGATACAAGCCAGGATGCCGTTGGCCTTCTTGGCCACCTGAGCACACTGCTGGCTCATATTCAGCCGACTATCCACCATCACTCCCAGGTCCTTCTCTGCCAGGCAGCTCTCCAACCACTCATCTCCCAGCCTGTAGCTCTGCTTGGGGTTGTTGCACCCCAGGTGCAGGACCCGGCTCTTGGCCTTGTTGAACTTCATGCAGTTGACCTCAGCCCATCGGTGCAGCCTATCCAGATCCTCCTGCAGAGCCTTCCTACCCTTGAGCAGATCGACACACGCACCTAACTTGGTGTCATCTGCAAACTTACTGAGGGTGCACTCGATGCCCTCATCCAGATCATCAATAAAGATATTAAAGAGGAATGGCCCCAGCACTGAGCCCTGGGGGACGCCACTAGTGACTAGCCTCCAACTGGATTTGACTCCATTCACCACGACTCTTTGGGCCCGGCTATCCAGCCAGTTTTTAACCCAATGAAGAGTACTCCAGTCCAAGCCAAGAGCAGCCAGTTTCTTGAGGAGAATGCTGTGGGAAATGGTGTCAAAAGCCTTGCTGAAGTCAAGGTAGACCACATCCACAGCCTTTCCCTCATCCACCAAGCGCGTAACTGTCATAGAAGGAGATCAGGTTCATCAAGCAGGACCTGCCTTTCATAAACCCATGCTGACTGGGCCTGATCACCTTAATGCCCTGCAAGTGTCGCATGATGACACAAGATAATCTGCTCCATGAGCTTCCCTGACACTGAGGTCAAACTAAGAGGCCTATAGTTTCTCGGGTCTACCCTCCGGCCTTTCTTGTAGATGGAAGTCACGTTTGCTAGCCGCCAGTCAACTGGGACCTCCTCCGATGGCCAGGACTGTTGATAAATGATGGCAAGCGGCTTGGCCAGCTCCTCTGCCAGTTCCCTCAGTATCCTCGAGTGGATCCCATCTGGCCCCATCGACTAGCGTACATCCAAGTACCATAGCAGGTCACCAACCATTTCCTCATGGATAGTGAGGGCCACATTCTGCTTGTTAAGAAAAGTTAATTTTCTTCCTAGTAGCTGGTAGAATGCTATGTTTTGGATTAGGATGAGAAGAGTGCTGATAACACCCCAATGTTCTAATTGTTGCAGAGCACTGCTTACAGTAAGCTAAGGACATCTTAGCTTCTTGCTCTGTCTTGCCAACAGGCAGGCTGGGGGTGCAGCAGGAGCAGAGAGGGGACAGACCCAGGACAGGTGACCCAAACTAGCCAAAGGGGTATTCCATACCATCTGACGTCATGCTGAACAGTATATAGGGGTGGCTAGCCGGGGGAGGGGGCCAGACTGCTCGGGGTTAGGCTGGGCATCAGTCAGCGGGTGGTGAGCAATTGCATTGTGCATCACTTGTTTTGTACACACTATTAGTAGTAGTACTATTATCATCATTGTTGTTATTGTTATTATTGTTATTATTATATTCCTGTCTTAATAAACTTTTTTAATCTCAATTCACAGGCTTCACTTTCCCATTTCTGTCCCCCATCCCAGAGAGGGAGGGGGGGAGGTGAGCGAACAGCTGTGTGGTGTTTAGCTGCTGGCCGGGTTAAACCACGACACTGCCCAAGACAGTTTCCAACCACAATATCTCCCACCAGTCCTTCTCTGTTTGTGAAGAGAAGGTCTAGTGGGGTACCTCCCCTGGTAGGCTCACTAACCAACTGCGTCAGGAAGGACCCATATGTTTTGAATTAACCCATAGGGACTCAACCTTATCATTCCTATCCTCAACTTCTACAACATCAAAACTCTCTCTGATATAGAGAGCCACACCACCACCCTTTCCATGCTGCCTGTCCCTTCTGAAGAGCCTATAGCCAGACATTGCAGCACTCCAGTCGTGAGAGTGGTCCCACCACATTTCTGTGATGGCAATCAAGTCGTAGCCTGCCTGCCGCACAATGACTTCCAGCTCGTCCTGTTTGTTACCATAGCTGCTTGCATTAGTGTAGATGCACTTCAGTAGGGCCATTGCCTTATCCCCCAGCCTTGCCATTGTTCCCCCTGGCACAGCTCCAACAAACCTTGTTTCAGCCCCATCCCCCTTCTTACCTAGTTTAAAGCCCTCTCAATGAGCCCTGCCAGCTCCTGGCCTAGGATCTGTTTTCCCCTTAGAGATAGGGACCCGTCTGCCGCAGTCAGGCCAGGTGCCGAGTAAAGTGCCCCATGGTCAAAAAAAAAATATTCTGTGTTGGCACCAGACTCTGAGCCACGTGTTTATCAGGTGGACTTTCCCTGTCCTCTCTGTACCCCTCCCTGCCACCTGATGGACGAAAACACCGCCTGTACTCCCGCTCCATCCACTAAACGTCCCAGTCCCCTAAAGTCCCATTTGATGGTCTTCAGGCTTCAATGTCATCACTGTCAGCCTGGACTATTAAAAGAGGATAATAGTCAGAGGGGCAAACCAGGTTGGGAAACTTTCTGGCAATGTCCCTGACCCTGGCCCCAGGGAGGCAGCAAACTTCCCTACGGGTAGGGTCAAGCTGACAAATAGGTCCTTCTGTTCCCCTGAGAAGGGAGTCGCCCACAACAATCACCCTTCTTTCTTAATTGTTGGAGGCAGTCCTGAGGCATGGAGTCGACTTCCTCGCCCTAGACATCCTCCTGGGTAGACTTTCTACCTCTTCCTCAGCTACCAGTCTCTCAAGCTCCAGGGCCTCAAACCTGTTGTGTAAGGGCACCTGGGAAGGTGGGTCCAGTTGGCGGGTGCATCGCCTGCAATGTTGAGCAGGGACCTGTTTCCATTCCTCCTCAACTCCTAGGTCCCCTCCCTCTGCCCGACAGCAACAGGGCAGGGGGTCCACCCCCATTTGAGGGGGTCTCACCCCGGTACCTGTCCTTCGGGCCCTGCATTGAGTTGCTCCACAATTCTATCTCCTGCTCACTCTCCCTGATATCCCTCAACCTCTCCACCTCCTCCTTGAGTTCTGCCACCAGGCGGACCAGGTCATCCACCTGCTTGCACCTCACGCACACAGTCTCTCTGCCTCCCGCAGATGGTAGCAACAGGCTTAGGCGCTCCCTGCATCCGGAGACCTGAACTGCCGCATTATTGAATGGGCAGTCAGTCTGTGTGGGTACAGACTTCCTAGAGAGAGCACTGTGCCTGGTGTACACCATTGCAGCCTAGCTAGCGGTAGACCGCCATTAGAGGAGTTGATCGTATGGGTGGGGGGGAACGCTCTGCCCTTCCTGCACGAACTGCCACACTAACTGCCGCACCACTCCCTACTGCCGCGCCACGCCCTGGTTGCCCATGCTTCTGGTCGCCCGCACTCCCTAGGGGCAGCTTTTGAACAGCCAGGGAGGGGGCTCTGCTGGCTCCGCCTAAGCCTCGTTCGCCTCCCTCGCGAGGGCTGCCGGGTCCTGGAGGCTCCCGCAAGTTGGCTCGATGCCAGAAAAATTAGCCCTGCTTGTCCGATCCCCCACTCCGCTGCAGAACGCGTCTGCCCTGGAGCTGATCGCCTCGGCAAGTGGCTGCAAAAAATATATTATTATATTATAAAATATATTATATATATATATTTTATATATATTATAAAATATATATTTATCTCCCTCTGTGAGAGTATTTACTGAAGGAAGTAGAAATATAGAAGTAGGAAAACCTGTGTGTATATAAAGCTGCAGTTTTAGCTGGATAGGTGGAATAAAAGAATAAATTGTGGGAACTGTGTATGCCCACTGAGTATAGTTTGCAAGTAAACAAGGTTTATTTGTCCTATAGTGCCCTTTTTTTGTCAGATTCCAGATTCTGTATTGAGGTTCCTTTTAGAAAAGAATATTTCATTTGGTAATATAACACACTTTTTAGTGTTTTAAAGTAAATAACATAAATCGCTCCTTTCTTGGAATTAAAAAAATAAAAAAGGCAACTTTTTTGAAAAGAAAAAAAGTCAAAGTGAAGAAATAACACATAACAGAAATAGACATTTGCCTTCCTTCACCTTCCCACAGTGTTCTTGCAGCTAGTTCTTGAATCCAGACCTCACATTAATAAAATAAATTATTTGCTTGTGAGACTAAATAAATTCTGTACTCTACTACAGTCCTTGCACAGAGTTTTTATTTCTTCTTTGAAGTATAGCAGTCTGTGCTATGCTGCTCTCGGTCTTAATCAGCATGAATCAGCATGACCTGCACTGTCTCTATTGCTCATAGTACATACTCATTTTTGTAATCCTTGTTCTCCAGAGCCAGCTCACTTGCTCACCATCAGTGACTGACCTCTGAATCTTCCATGGCACTTGATTTCTCCAGCATTTGTAGAAAAAACAATACAGTAGTGAACAATTTTTATAGAAAAGAAAATAATGTTAATAAGCAAGATATTTCTTAAGAATGTGATTTCATTTTGCTTGACTGAATTCCATGCTTATTGCTTCAGCCTCCTATATTACTTGTGTTGGTGATGCCTCTCTGCTTTGTATAATAAAAATACCATTAATTAAAGTTTTGATCTGGTGCATAGGGAAATAGTTTAGTGGGTGACATTGGTAGTAGGGTGATGGTTGGACCAGATGATCTTTAAGGTCTTTTCCAACCTTAATGATTCTAAGATTATATGATTTTAATTGACACTGTGGCTATTAATGTGAATATAAAAATAAGCATCTCAACTAATTTCTGAGGATCTTTCAGTTCTAGTTTGATACTTCGGTGTTGTGGTTTAACCCGGCCAGCAGCTAAACACCACACAGCCGTTCGCTCACCCTCCCCCCTCCCTCTCTGGGATGGGGAAGAAATGGGAAAGTGAAGCCCGTGAGTTGAGATAAAGACAGTTTATTAAGACAGGAAATAATAATAGCAATAATAATAATGATGATGATGATAATAGTACTAATAATAATAATGTGTACGAAACAAGTGATTCACAGTGCAATTGCTCACCACCCACTGACCGATGCCCAGCCTAACCCTGAGCAGTCTGGCCCCCTCCCCCGGCTAGCCACCCCTATATATTGTTCAGCATGACATCAGATGAGATGGAATACCCCTTTGGCTAGTTTGGGTCACCTGTCCTGGGTCTGTCCCCTCTCTGCTCCTGCTGCACCCCCAGCCTGCCCGTTAGCAAGACAGAGCAAGAAGCTGAGACGTCCTTGGCTTGGTGTAAGCGCTGCTCTGCAACAATTAAAACATCAGGGTGTTATCAGCACTTTTCTCATCCTAATCCAAAACATAGCATTCTACCAGCTACTAGGAAGGATATTAACTCTGTCCTAACTGAAACCAGGACAAGTCACCACTTAACTAAAACACTGGCACTATCATTCAGACTAATGATCTCTGAAGGCTGTTTAACAGCTCACTGCTGTATCATCCTGCAAAACCTACATGATGCTTTGTGAAACATGCCGCTGGGAGACTCCAGTGGTTTACAAATCTGCACACTAGGAAGATGAAGATGCAGGTCAGGGGAGGCAATAGTATGGTGGTGGGGCCATTCAGGGAACAGTTCTGGTCTGTCTGCTGAACCAGAGACGTGGGGAAACAGCTTTATCTTGTGGGAGGGAAAGAACTGGAGGTAGGAGCACCAAGGCAGAGGGTGTGCTTGGCAGAGCCAAGCAGAAACAGGGAGGCTTACCTATCAAAAAAAGAAAGAACTTATTTTAAATCTTATCCCTCCCAAACTGTAGGTCCATTGCACTTTTGAATCTATCTGCAGGGAAAGCCAGAAGGGTGTTACCATATGGTCTGCTGACTTGCACTGCACCCTGGTCATTTTATCAAGAACCAAACCAGAATAACTGAGGGACAATAATGGTTTAAAATGTCTACACTAATTCTTTCATCTTTAAAGGGCCAGTTGCATAATCCCTGCATGACAGAACCTGAAGATAAATTTGTATGGCTATTCAGAATAAATAAATATGAAAGCATTTATGATGAAAATCTAGCAAGAATGCCAAATGAAAAGAGAATACATTATTGTCCAAAGTCTCTGGCTTGCAATTAAAGTGAAAGACACCCGTCTGCTATAACTTATCATACATATCATAAATCCAGTTATTGGACATTGAAAATCAGAGCTGGGTAAAGCACTCCCTTCAGCTTTTTTTTTTTTTTCTTTCAAAGTGGGATTTCTCCATTACTGAGAGTATCCAGTGAGTGTTCTTATGTCCATAGTATGACCTCATTATCATTCTGGCCCTGTAAATGTTGAATGCTGATGACAACAATTCCTTAGTGTAGGCTGTTTTATTAAGTTGTATAATATTGATGTTACTAAGGGAACAAGAAGCAGGTGGATATACCATCCATCATTGCTACCTAACTGAAAATTTACAGAAAAGTTTTAAGAACAGTTTGGTTCAGTACAAAGTAATAAAAGAAACTGAATGTAAATTCTGTGAAATAATTGTCAAAACCCAACAATCCTTTCTTTGTTGTTTTCCCTTTGTTTTATTCTGTTTGTTAATAAGAGTAGAGATAGAAGGTGCATGCATGATGAACATGAAGAAAGCAAGACATGAAAAGTGTATAGCTTCTTAATTTATTATTTCAGGATTTAAATGGTAATTGTCATGTTTTATCATGCAACAATATTGCTGCTCACCAAGAAAAACTTGGAGACAAAGACTAGCTGCATGCTGAGGAGCAGCCTTTGCTCCTGATTACACATGATGACTTTGTCCCAGCTATCCCCTGATTTTCTCATGGAGTGAAAAAAACAGGAAAGCTTTTGGATCACAAGATGTCTGGTCTGAGAGGTCTTCAGTTTTGTTGTCTTGGGAATCAGAACCATGGAGAGTGTGGTTACTGTTATCTTTCTGTTATCACAGATATGTGAGCATTATGATGTCAATTATGTATGTTCCAGGTCTGACTCTTCATATACAATATGTCTTTGTGGAAAGTCAGTAATAAGTGTTTTTGAGTAATCTGTCCAAGCCCTACTAAAAAATAAATCTGTTTTCTTTGTTTTCTTAAAAGTATGTCCAATATTTTTATTTTTATTATTGTTTTTTCAGTATTCCTGAATATGGATATCCTATGGAGAAAAAAGCTAAAAAGTGATGAAAGTAAAAATTGAATACTACATTAGTATTGGTAGAATAAAAGAAACATTCCACTGAAACCGTGCTAGAGTAGAGTGTCTAACATTTCAACTGTGAACATCCTATGTGATTTTAAGCAACCCCCTACATTTCAGTGTGCTCTCCTTTCCTTTTTACATGGGGTCTTGCACTGACAGGTTTTAAAACCTTTCAAGTTTTTTTGTGCATACAATGACTACCTCAGTGGAATCCATTCTGAGCTGTGAGCTACAGTTGTTAATTAAAACAAATGTTTATATTAGTGAGAAAAAGGCAGTAAGGACACAATCTATATAGTTAGTCAATGCAGCAAGAATTCTGAAGATCACATATTAGCCATAAATCTTTCATAAGACTGTTCATATAGAAAATACATACATTGTAACATTCATGAAGAAATTACGAATTCATGATCTTTGGAATTCTAGCCATGTTTTAACAATACTTCTGTTAGAAATGGCTCAATCTTCAAATTAGGATTAAATAAAAAAATAGGATTTAGTAAAAGAATAGAGGTAAGCAAACAGCGCTGGGTGCACCGGGAGTCTCCACTCCACCAGGACGCACACCAGTTACATCAAGTAGCTGATTTTTATGCTCCTAGACTAATACATATTCATTACTACTTCTAAAAAAAACAGGTTATTATAATTAGCTTCCGGGGTCCAGTCCCTCCTACTGGAGCATGTGTATCAGTCTCCTCTGGGGGTCCCTCTGCGGGTCTCTAGGGGTCTTTCATGCTGAAGGCTCGTAGTCTTCCTCTCCAAGTTTTTTTCTCGTCCTTCCCCTTTGTACTCCTTTGGCACCATATCAAGTTTATAGAACATCCCCTGCAGGTCTTGTCTCCCAGCCGTCCTTCAGCTTCTTTTTTTTCTTCTTAATCTCTTGGCCACCTGGCCAGATATCAGAGGTCTGCATAGTATCCCATAACAGTCACTAGTTGTTATCAGTTGTTCTGAAACCCCCAGACATCAAAGACTTCATACAAACACAAATAGCTTTCTTATTGACACTTCACCAGTAATTAAAACATTCTTCACCAGCCATTCACAGGGACAGTCACACCTATAGCAGTGTTAAGTTAATCTCGAAGAAGACAGAAAAAAGGGCTGTAACTGTTAGAAATAGAAGTCCGGAATAACAAAGGCAAACAGGTTCATAAATTTGAGGAGTATTTTCTGAAGACTTGATAAATCGACTAGAATGAGGGGGAGACTGGGACACACTGCATCTGTGGTTCAAGAATTAAATTGCCAGTGCAGGACCCAGAGGCAGACAGGACTGTTCTTTATGGACACGAATTGTTAAAACATTCCTAACAATCCCTTATCTTCTTTTTAATATCAACAATTCGTGTCTCTTCTGTTGTTAACTGGATTTCATCAGTCCGTTCTTGGAGGGTCCAATTCTTAAACATCATAATTGACATATCCCCTTCCCTTTTTAATGAAGTTATTACCAATGTACTATTTATCACCCAGTGTATTAATAATGTAAGACAAGGTATCATACAAGGTACAAACAATAACATCATTACACCACATAACAATAAAAATAACACTCTTTTAACCCATGATCCACCAGGCAGCCATGAAAATAAATCCCATTCCATATCCTTCCAAGTTTGTGCTCGCTCGCTCACCTCCCCCCTTCCTTCTCTGGGATGGGAGAGAGAAATGGGAAAGTGAAGCCTGTGAGTTGAGATAAAAACAAGAAAATAATAACAATAATAATAATAACAATAATGATGATAATAGTACTACTAGTAATAATGTGTACAAAACAAGTGATGCACAATGCAATTGCTCACCACCTGCTGTCCGATGCCCAGCCTAACCCCGAGCAGTCCGGCCCTCCTCCCAGCCTGCCTGCTGGCAGGACAGTGAGAAGCTGAAACATCCTTGGCTTGGTGTAAGCACTGCTCTTAGTGTGGGAGAAGTCCGGTCGAGGCCCTCTCACTCGGCAGTCAATACCCATAGGGGTTGCCTCCCTCGGTAGACCATACACACCGCAGTGGAGGGTCCTGCCCCGGTCTTGCCTTCTCCCTTTTCTCCCTTTAGGCTTGTCCCCTTTATTTGGCATCCTTCATTCATGCAGAGCCTCGTTGCCAGAATATTAGTTCTTCCTTAGCTTGAGTTTCAGTTTCCCAGGAGCGGACTCAACCCTCCAAATTTCAGTAGTTACTGGTCCTTTTATTCTGGATGCGTGGGTCCCTTTCTGCGGTTCTCACAGCTGTTTCAGTAGTCAGTAAAACAAGGTACAGTCCCTCACATCGGGGGTTCAGTGTGATTCTTCCCTCCCGTGGCTGCTTGTTGAAACACTTTCTTTTTTATCTTCTGACAAGTTAAGCAACGGTTATGTAATTTGCTTTGCCGTATGGCCCTTTCCAGGTTCCTGTAGCAGGATTCATCTGATAGCCACGGCTACATTCACATTTGTAGCCACCTTTCAGGTTGATACAGATTTGACTACAGATACCAGGGTTTTGGCATTCATCAATATCTCCACAGTTTCTCTTGTCTACAAACTCAAACTCAGCTGGACAGTCACATTCATTTATGTTGCATTCCTTCAGGGGCTCATCACCCCAGTCCTTGCAGTCTCTCTGCTGGTTACACACTTTATTGATATCTATGCATTCTCCACTTCTGCACTTGAATTTGCCAGGTCCAGAGCACTGAACAACATTGTTACAGTTTGCTTCATCAGTGCCATCCAGACAGTCTCTCACACCACTGCACTGCCTACTCCTATGGACACAGTTCCCATCTTCACATCTGAACTGGTCTGGCCTGCAGGTCCGAGAAGGGCAGTTAATTTCATCACTTCCATCCTTGCAATCAGGATCTCTGTCACAGTCTTTTTCACCATCACATTTCCAGGACACTGGGATACACTGGGTTGACTGAGGAGCACAGCTGATTTCATTTACCCGGCATGTTCTCATATGACACAGCTCAGCACTCTCATCAGACCCATCTTCACAGTCCATCACACTGCCATCTGTTTGGCGCACACTGACCACTGTTGCACACAAAGTCAGATTCAGCACACATCTTCTTCACACAAGCACTCCCATCACTGCCATCTGAGCAGTCTTCACATTTTGCTCTAGCACCGTTGGCAGCAGTGCACAGGCAGGTGAGGGCGAGCAGCAGGCAGAGTGCCCCGTAGCGCGGCAGCGCCCACCGCTGCCCCGCACCGTCACCTGTGTCACTTATACTACTCCTATTACCCATGCTGTTAGTGTCAGTGGCATCCTCCTGGTACCGTTTCTGTCTTTGTCGCCCCTTACTCTCCCCCTTTTCTTTTTGCCACTGACCATTCACCACAAATGGATGAGACACATGATTCCTAGTTAGGAAAGAGAGTGTAACGTCTGCTATACAGCTGCAGGCAGTGCCAGCTGCAACCTTAGAAGCTATTTGTGAAAGAGCCTGCCGGTGGTCATTTGGCAGTGTAATCTGCGTCTCTGCACTCCTGCCCCGCAATAGAGCTAAGTCGTCATTAGTAATAGTTATAACACCGATCTGGGGACGAATAGTCTTTGTTGCATTGCAAGATAAACCTCTTATTAAAAGAATGCTAGAGTGAAGCAGCACAGCTCAGCACAGCTGCCACTGCCTCCATGGTCACGTCAGACAGGCTGCAGGGTCCTGATGTCCGCCCCTCTGCTCTGTGCCGACTCGCCACACGGTGAGGGTCAGCTACCGGTGTCCACTGACGCCTCTGGTCTCCCGTAGCAACTCGATCTCGGATGTCCCGCGTCGCACCTCAATTACTTAAATTCCCTGTGTTTTTCCCGGGCCCATATATTAGGCACCACCACTCAAAACTTGGATAAAACAGCACTTCTTTTCAGTCTGTCAAGCACTTCGTTCATCTCTGCCCACTCCCCTTGCGGAGAGTACAGAACCATGGATCGGAACTCTGCACTCGCTTTGCAGTGACTCTGCGTCTCACTCACACAGCACAATCGCACACAGAGGCCTCTAGCACATCTCATTCATACCACAAGAATATAATTTAGAATGATAACCAACCAAACAAGTATTGTCTCTGACTGTGTTCTTCATGAAGTGACTTGTTTCAAACCCTTACACTTACACAAATACATTCAACACAAAATACCCGGACATTTAAGAATAACACATATAATTATTAACACTCCAGTTAGTATCCCTCCAGCAGCCGAAAACATACTGTTTGTCTGCAGTTTCAGGAGATCTTTGCTCCTGCGGTGAGCAGCTGAGAGTGGAGTCCCCTCCGAGCAAAACGCTCAGGGTGCACCTAGGGGCATCCGCGCTGCAGCCGATCCTGCAGCCGAGCAGAGTGTCTCCTGCCTGGCTCACCAAAATGACTCACAGAAAGCTGACTCCACAATCCGTAAGATTGTAAAGTAGGTATGTTTAGTCAGTCCTGGACGACAAGGGGCGGGTAGTCCCACCAGAGTCGTGCACACCTAACGTGGCAACTTGCTTTAGTAAAGAGTTACATATACATGAACATTCCTATACATATGCATAACCTGTCCCTTTGTGAACAGTCCTCCTTATCTCAGACCCCTTGATTAAAGTCCGAACCATGAGGTTGTTTTTGATCTGGTTCTCGGGGTCCGAGAGGCTCCTGTTATCTGGAGGTATAAGTGCAGCACAGGCACAAATGTAGCACATATTCATTCTTAATCAATTGCTCTCTAATTTCTAATTCCAATGTTTCAGCTTGCTCTTTTCCGGATCCATGGGTATTCTACTATTAATGTTCAAAGCCTGACAGACCCCGTCCTCCATGGATCAAAATACATGGGGTCTTAAGGGTTCTTTTGGTCATTCTATCATATAATACTGGATCATTTTTAATTTACTCTTTAATTTTCTGGGGCCCCTATTGTTCCAATTTCTAATCATTATTCATAATGGACTTTCTGGTCATATATCTGGTAATTTGCTCCCTTCCTGGTCCTTGGTCTTCGATTTTATCTGACCCATCCGGGAATTTTACTAGTGGCAAATCCCACAGCCCTTGGTTGCCCCCATTGAGAGTGTCTTGCAGGGGGTTTAGGACCTATCACCCACCCACGTATCCCCGAATTCTATAGGAACCACTTCTATAGAATCACTCCCTTCACCAGCTATGTGGGGTTACTCTGGGTCGTGCCTGCGTGCACAAGGGGAAGGGTCTGGGGTGCCTGCGAGCACAGTGGGAGGGGTCCTGGGTTCCTGGGTGGGACACTTTTGCACTATATAAGATACTGTCATGCAGCAATAAATTGGGCTTACGGCACAGAATGCTGGTTTTTGTGTCCGTTTGTCCCAGGGCCTTTTGGTGGGGTTATCCGACATTTGGTGACCCCGACGTGATTCGAATCTCAACGTGAAACCGGTTGGCGCTAGCTAGGCGCGGCGCGAGTTAGGCGTGGTGCGTACATGCTAGGTATGCGGGCGGCCATGGGGCCTGGAGTCGATGAGGTGGTGAGTACTGTTAAATCCTTGGCCAAGGAAGTAGGGATAACACTACGAAAGAAGGACGTACAGTCCCTCTTGCTCTGGGTGACACGCCAGAATCTGGCAGTCTCCTGTCCATTGCTTGAGACAGACCGTTTTAGAAACGGTGGGACGGGATTTATTCGATAGTGCCTGCATTGGGAACAAAGAGGCGCTGACTTTATTTCCAACCTATGGGTCGGTGCGAGCGGTTTTAGAAAAGGTAGCCAACGAGGCATGCCTGTGGGCTACTGTGCGCCGCATGCTTTTGTCAGATGGGGACGGTGAGGATAAGAGGGCCCCTATGGAGCTTCCGGTAAAAAACAATCTAGAGGAGGGGTCAGGGCAGGCAAAGGAGGAGGCTCGATCGGGAGATGAAAATAATGTGGAGCAGGAGAAAGAAGAAGGTGGAAACCCCCTTGTGGCCCCCCTGCGAGTTCGGTTAGATCATGAAAAAATAGCAGTGCCTAGTGCTCCCCCGGCAGAAGGGAACGCAGTACATACTTCATCGGACGGGTCCTTTTGGGGGGTAAATAAGAAGGGCTCCCTTATCCTATTCCCTGCTGGGGGTCCTGAAGGGGTAGGGGTGGCATCCGGGCAGGCGCTGGCGTTTTCGGGCTCCCTCCGGCCACCGCTGTATGCCCCTCCGGTGTTTGACCCTGGAGAGCGGGAGGGGGGGCAAGCGCGGGTAGAGTCTTTTTCGGAGAAGCCCCTACCATCGTCCGTGTGTCGTGTTCCCGTTCCGTCGGGTGCTGCGTCCCGAGAGAGAGAACGAGTGGATAGTGAGAGTTCAACAGATGAGGAGTCTCGGGATCCTAGACAGGCTACTCCGTGACAGCCGATGCACATCCGCGAGGAGGTGCAGAAGGCAAGGGAAAAATGGACTATTATTGCGCGAGAATGTCTTCTCTCGGGTTGTGAAATAATGCCAAGTCCTGTGCGGATAGGGTGCTTTCCTGTTTTCGCGGGGTCTCAGGGACATCAGTGGCAGCCGGTAGACTATAAGATGCTGCTACAGTTAAAAAAGGCTGTACAGGAGGGTGGATTCTCTAGCCCACAGACACAGGTTTTGTTGGATGCAGTGGCTTTGCAAGGGCCCCTGATGTTTGATTGGCGGCAGGTTGCCCGAGCCTTCCTGACGGCAGCGCAGGTACCCATGTTTGAGTCTTTGCTGGAAGAGGAGGGTGAAGTCTTGATGGTGCGTGCATGGGCGAACCCCCAGGATCCTTTACATGGCATGTCTGGGGAAGCGTTGTTGGGACAAGGGCGGTGGAATACTCCGCAGGAACAATTATTGCTGCCGCAAGCTGTGCTTATTGCCGCCGCCGATTTGGGTCGTAGGGCATTAGAGAGGATGAATGCTGTAGTCAGCCCGACTCCCAGTTATCTGCATATTCGGCAAAAACCTGAGGAACATTTTGGGCGTTTTGCAGACAGGGTGCAGACAGCTGGGGCAAGCAGTAATTTACCACCGGAAGCACAAGATGTTGTTTTGAGGGAATGCTTAAGAACAGGAGCTCTGCCTGAATTCAAAGCCGCTCTTGCAGCGCTTCCGGCTTCAGCAAGCGCGGGCGAGCTGATCGCTCGTGGCTGTGCGTTTGGAAAGGCTCAGGAAATGCAACCTCTTGCTGCTGCCCTCAGTGAGCAGATGGTGGGAGTCACGTCTGCCTTCCAGGCATTTGCCCTCCAGATGCACCCTGGTGGTTGTTTTCGCTGTGGTCAGCGTGGTCACGTAGCCCATGAATGTCCCAAGAAAAGGGAACCTGTGGTCGAAGTCAGCCGTGTTCATTGTTGGGTGTGTGGGCGGTCTGGCCATCGTGCTCGAGAGTGCTCACAATGCAAAGGGGAAGTGAAAGAGGGAAAAAGGGATGGGCAGTCGGGAAATGCCAACGCCGGGACGAAAAGGGACCCACCGTCTTGGCCGCAAGCGTGGGTCCCAACCCCCATAGAGCAGGGGTGGACAAGTCCGCCGTCCAGTCTTGGGACGGAAAACGAGTGGTAAATACAGAAGCTTGGCTTGCGGGTGCGCAGGCGGTGGAGCAAGGAGTGGAGATTCCCGTGCAACTGTGGACTGCCACAACCGAGTCCACTGTGTTTCCTCTGGTAACCGAAAGTGATGATGGGCTCTCTAGCGCGGATTATCCCCTGATACAAGTTAGCTTTGACATGGGCTTTCGGCCAACTTTGCCTGCCCGAGTAGCTATTCAAGGTGTGAAGGATCTATTTCCACCGGTAGCCACTATAACCTTTTTAGTGGACTCTGGTGCAGATGTCACCATTTCCGCTGCACACTGGCCTTCACAATGGCCGCTGGATCCACTGCCACGAGCGGTCAGTGGGGTGGGTGGTTTGGTGGAAGGTCATCGCAGCCGTCATCCAGTATTGATTCACTTGGATGATGCTGGTGTCCGGCGGGACGTGGGGCCCCTCAGACCTTACGTTCTAGCCATTCCTATATCTCTGTTAGGTCGTGATGCATTAGTGTTAGCAGGAGCTCGCTTACATATTGAACCTTCACAGCAGGTTTTATCCAGGGGGCCACTGGGGAGCCGTGCCCCTGTTGGCGTTTAACGTGGCGGTCGGATGACCCCATATGGGTTGCCCAGTGGCCCATCACAAAAGAGAAGCTTATCGCTCTGCATGAACTCGTCAAACAAGAAGTCCAACAAGGACATCTCGTTCCATCAACTAGCCCTTGGAACTCCCCTGTATTTGTAATTAAGAAAAAATCTGGGAAGTGGCGCTTTTTACATGATTTACGCGTGGTTAATGCCTCGATGGAGGACATGGGGCCCTTACAGCCCGGGTTGCCGTTACCTACTATGATCCCTAGAGATTGGCAATGTATGATTATAGATTTAAAAGATTGTTTTTTTCAGCATACCTCTGCATCCTGATGACACCAAGCGTTTTGCTCTAACCATTCCATCATTGAACAATATGCAGCCAGTGGCCCGGTGCGAGTGGGTTGTCCTCCCTCAAGGTATGAAAAATTCCCCTACGATTTGTCAGATGTATGTGGCCAAAGCCCTTGAGGTGGTTTGTCAGCGGCACCCCACTATCTTGGTTGTCCATTATATGGATGACCTGTTGCTTGCTGCCCCCGTACTGCCTTCGGGTCTGTATGATCAAATAGAGACCGCTTTATTGGGATTTGGTTTGACCATTGGGAAAGATAAAACTCAGCTAGTGTCTCCATACAAATATCTGGGGACTCAGATTACAGAACACCTCGTGCGACCTCAAAAATTGTTAGTCACAGAGAATTCAGTTACTAACTTGCATCAGTTACAAATGTTGGTTGGTGGCTCCGTCAATTTGTTCCACTGCCCCCTGACGAGATGCAATTATTTACTGATCAGTTGCGGGGCGACACTGACCTGACAGCCCCATGCCAGCTGTCTTCCCGACATCAGCACATATTAGAGCGCTTTATGCAACGTCTCCAAAAGCAAGGTTTATGGCGTCGCGATGCTGCGCAACCCTTGCTTGCACACATCCTTTTGCAGGTACAGGGAGCTATTATTATTCTACATCAGGGCCAGCTGCAGTGCCCACTGCTTTTTGGCTATGTGTCTGTGCCCTGCTTTGCGTTTCCACAATGAGATGAACTCCTTGCCCTCGCTATAGAGTGGGCTCGAATGAAGGTGCGTGCAATAGATGGCAGTGAACCGCGCCTGTTGTCGGTGGAACTACGGCCGAATGCCTTGGCGTCTCTTTTACAACAACCTATGCGGCTGCAGACTGCCCTAGCAGCTTACCCTCATGCTTTGCAGGCGTATCCAAAGTCGCTTTATGCGAATCTGTTTTCCGTACTTGATGTAATCCCTGCTTTGCCGATCTCTCTAGAGCCATTGCAGGCTTGAACTGTTTTTACTGATGCAGCTGGCTCCACTCACAAGTTTGCCGTGGTGTGGTGGACTGGCTCGGAATGGGAAGGCCAAGTGCGCTGCAACACTTCTGTTTCTTTACAGCGTCTTGAAATGCTTGCTATTTGTCTCGCGCTCTCTCTTTTTCCCACAGAGCCTTTGAATATTGTAACAGATAGCCAATACTGTTTTCGCTCTGCCGCTCTCTGCCGTTCCTGCATCGCACCACGGACTGAAACCGCAGTCCTCCTGTTTAATGCTCTTTCTCGGCGCAGCCAGCCTCTTTTTGTAATGCATGTTAACAGCCATACCCAGTTACCTGGTTTCATTACAGCAGGTAACGCGGCAGCAGACTTGGCATGCTACCCTGCTCTTGTCGATACCCGTGTAGCTGCTGCCCAGTCGCATCGCCAATTTCACCAATCAGCTTTGTCGCTGCATCGTCTATTTAAAATTCCATTAGCCGACGCACGGTCTATAATAGCGGCATGTCCAGCCTGTAGTCACCCTGCTCCTCTGCCGTCTGGGGTAAATCCGAGAGGACTGCGTCCCAACGAGCTGTGGCAGATGGACGTCACAGAATATGCGCCTTTCGGACGTTTCCGGTTTCTCCACGTCGCGGTGGATACCTGTAGTGGTATGATGTGGGCTACTGCTCTCACAGCACAGAAAGCTCGAGAGTGCATTCGTGCCCTGCGCATTGCAGTAGCGGTCATGGGAATCCCACACACTCTAAAAACAGATAATGGTCCAGGCTACACTAGTTGGCTCTTTGGCCAATGGTGTTGCACCTGGGGCATCACTCATATCTTGGGTATTCCACATAATTCTACTGGGCAAGCCATTATTGAGCGTACTCATCTGACTTTGAAAGCTCGCCTTGATGCCCTTAAAGAGGGGGGAATGGAGGCGACTGGCTATGGAGATTCCTGTCCACATGCTTTGTTATTAAAGGTTCTTTTTAGTTTAAATCATTTGGAAGGTCGATCCGCAGACCATGCTATGACAGAACACGCACCTTTAGGGGTTGTTCAGGTATGCCTGGATGGTGGGCCGTGGAATCGGGATCCGGTACCCCTGTTAGTTATGGGTCAGGGTTACGCCTGTGTACAACTACCATCGGGGGTTCAATGGGTTCCAGCCCGATGGGTACGTCCGTTCCCTGAGCAGGTGGATTCAAAGGAACAGCCGCTCCCTGAGCTGGCGGACTCAAAGGAACAGGAAATGAGTAAGTAACTTTCTCCCCTTTACTCCTGCTTGTCCTTGCCTTGTGTCCTGCAGTGTACGGGGGCTACTGGCAGGAGTATACTGTGGGCTACCGGACTGCTCTGCTGTTTCCAACGCCATACGCTTACAACCTACGGTCTGCTGAGCCAGTACCCAATGGGACACTTCGTGGACCGTTCCCGCTTGTTACTTGCCGGGGAAGGAAGCTGACTACCATCCATATCCATGCCACCATGCAGGCAGGTATCAATCTGACACATGAAATACACTTGTCATCGGACGGCACCACGCATGCGACGGAGGACGGAAAAGAAACCGTTCTGCCAGTGGCGCGATTGTGCGGCTCCATTGACATTTGGGACAATGGGACAATAGCGGATATGACCGTTCCGCCGTGGACAGTTAAGACCACGGTGCTCAATCAGTCTGTGGCCTGGTTGTGGGTGGGGCCACCGGGCCAAGATCCTGCACTGGTGGACTTTTTCCCTGGGGATGTTTGGACTGTAAATAGCCATGCGACGGCCCCTTATCAATCGGTCCGCGTCACACATGTTTCGAACTCTGTTCATTGGCGCTTACTTAACCCCTATTGGTTGCTCTGTTCACGTGCTTGGAAGGTGATCCCAGCTAACACGACACTTGGTTTGTGCTCTATGGGTCTGCTATTGTGGCCACATCGCTCTGTTCGCAGCCCACGAGCAACCCGAGGAGTCTGTAAAATTCCGGTGTTTTTAAAAATGAGAGATAAAAGGTCAGCTCAGTACACACAGCAAGCAAGGAGCAATCAAGAGGAAAATTTAATGATAGGGTTAATTAGAGATTTCGCAAAAATGCAGAATGTGAGTCAAGTGACCGCTTGTTTACCTATGCCTAAATCTGCAGGTGATCCTATACCCTGGGGCATAATCACATCACTGATACCCCAGATTGAGAAAAACAAAACAGTCCAATGTGAATCGGAAACAATCATAGAGACAGAAATTTTGGGAGGGTTTTATAGAGAGTGTCAGATTCGCCTTTATCCTTGGTGTAAAAAGGAAAGAAATTACATATTTACGGACGTAGACAATGAGGATGGACGACTAGGGATGTGTGAGTATGATGCACCATGCACACAACAAAAGGAAAAGGTTATATGGAAGTGCAAAGAAGGTAATGAGACAGGTGGATTAGAGGGTTGGGAGTCAGCATGGGCATTAAGTATACTGCAGAAATACCAATATGGGGGGAATACTCCTTGGCGTTTGCAATGGGTAGGAAGGACGAATAGTGACCAGAGTTTACTATATGAGACGGCTCAGAGGGAAACTAGTAGTCGGGAGAGGGTGAAGGCAGTCCCGTGGTGGAATTGTACACAAATATTCAATTGTGACACTGGTTTAGAAACAATCTCTCTGCTCCCGGTAAAGATAGCCTTAGCCACCGGATGTGCATGCAGAGGTCTACAAGTTAACATGAGTATCACCAATTGGAATATAGCCAGCCAGACCGGTAGGAAAAAGATCTTAGTGAATTGTAAATCTTCAACTATACGAAGCATGGGACATATTGTGTGGGCCGCCAGTGATGGAACTTGGACAACTCATTTAAGTTTGGATGGCCCAGTAAAAGAAATAACTTTAGGATTGCCCACCCTTTGCCCACTTTGGAAGAAATCCTCTCTCATAAGGAGAAGGACAAAAAGAGAAGTAAGTGAAGAAAATTATGAGTGGCAGGAACCGTCCACTGGGATTAAATTTGGATGGATGGCAGAATCGTTGCTTGCCCCGATAGCTTCCTACCACAACAGAGAGCTGATTTACAATTTGATGGGGCAAGTACATAGATTGGCCAGCATTACCAGAAAGGGGTTTAAGGACTTGAATATACAGTTACAAGCCACAACAAGAATGACCCTGCAGAATAGATTGGCCCTGGGTATGCTTTTGTTAAAAGAACACGGTGTCTGTGGATACCTGAAAGAAAAGGCTGACCATTGCTGTATACACATTCCAAATGTAACTGCCAATGTAGAACGTGACATATCCCAACTAGCCCAGGTAGAATCCAAAATAAAAGAAGAGCAGCGTGACGCAGAACAGAATTGGATGGGGGCAACACTTGAGGGGCTAGGCCTTCATCTAGAGGGATGGCTTAAATCGCTTTTGCGAACAATATTGCTACTAGTAATAGTATTCATTGTGATAGGGCTAGTATATTCATGTATAAAAGCAAAAATAGCTAGAAGCAGTATAATGAATCGCAGCATGCTGACCATTCTCGCCAAAAATCATGAGGAGTTCCCACTATCACCACTTGCTCCTGGGACTCGTCCCTAAGTAGTTATGATTAAATCACGCTTAGCGTAACGGGTTAAAGGGGGTACGTTACTGCATAAAGAGGGGGGAGATGTGGGGTTACTCTGGGTCGTGCCTGTGTGCACGAGGGGAAGGGTCTGGGGTGCCTGCGAGCACAGTGGGAGGGGTCCTGGGTTCCTGGGTGGGACGCTTTTGCTCTATATAAGATACTGTCACGTAGCAATAAATTGGGCTTACGGCACAGAACGCTGGTTTTTGTGTCCGTTTGTCCCAGGGCCTTTTGGTCGGGTTATCTGACAGGCCAAACCCCCCACAGGAGATTAGAACCGGTGAGAAAACAAAAAGACCTCCACACTGACTTCAGAAGTCTCAGTTACACTCTCACACACACAAACACTGGCAACCGCACCTTTACCCAACCGGACGGTATCCACTTACAGCTCCGTCATCTTTGTCCAGAATCGAACCGGATGGTATCCACAAATGACTGTGCCGTCTTCGTCTGGAATCCAACCGAACAGTATCCACAAACGACCCTGTCGTCTTCGTCCGGATCTTCACGCGAAGAATTATGGGCAAAAAAAAACAGCTGGCAAGGGAGCTCAAAAAAAAAAAATCAAATTCTTTGCTTACCTTTATTCAGGTTCAGGATGGCATTAGTCCCGATCCGACTCAAACAGGAGCCACCAAATGGTGGGGCGCCTCTCCTAGATTAAATCAGAATTCAGGAACCATAGCCATCCCGGACGAGCCCCCAAATTGTTAGAAATGGCTCAAACTTCAAATTAGGATTAAATAAAAAAATAGGATTTAGTAAAAGAATAGAGGTAAGCAAACAGCGCTGGGTGCACCGGGAGTCTCCACTCCACCAGGACGCACACCAGTTACATCAAGTAGCTGATTTTTATGCTCCTAGACTAATACATATTCATTACTACTTCTAAAAAAAACAGGTTATTATAATTAGCTTCCAGGGTCCAGTCCCTCCTACTGGAGCATGCGCATCAGTCTCCGGTGGTCCCTCTGGGGGTCTCTAGGGGTCTTTCATGCTGAAGGCTCGTAGTCTTCCTCTCCAATTTTTTTTCTCGTCCTTCCCCTTTCTACTTCCTTGGCACCATATCAAGTTTATAGAACATTCCCTGCAGGTCTTGTCTCCTAGCCATCCTTCAGCTTCGTTTTTTTTCTTCTTCTTAATCTCTTGGCCACCTGGCCAGATATCAGAGGCCTGCATAGTATCCCATAACAGTCACTAGTTGTTATCAGTTGTTCTGAAACCCCCAGACATCAAAGACTTCATACAAACACAAATAGCTTTCTTATTGACACTTCACGAGTAATTAAAACATTCCTCACCAGCCATTCACAGGGACAGTCACACCTATAGCCGTGTTAAGTTAATCTCGAAGAAGACAAAAAAAAGGGCTGTAACTGTTAGAAATAGAAGTTCGGAATAACAAAGGCAAACAGGTTCATAAATTTGAGGAGTATTTTCTGAAGACTTGATAAATCGACTGGAATGAGGGGGAGACTGGGACACACTGCATCTGTGGTTCAAGAATTAAATTGCCAGTGCAGGACCCAGAGGCAGACAGGACTGTTCTTTATGGACACGTGTCCTGGTTTCAGTTAGAACAGAATTAATTTTCTTCCTAGTAGCTGGTGGAATGCTGTGTTTTGGCTTAGGATGAGAAGAGTGCTGATAACACCCCGATGTTTTAATTGTTGCAGAGCAGTGCTTATACCAAGCCAAGGACATCTCAGCCTTTTGCTCTGTCCTGCCAACAGGCAGGCTGGGGGTGCAGTAAGAGCTGGGAGGGGACAGACCCAGGACAGGTGACCCAAACTAGCCAAAGGGGTATTCCATACCATCTGACGTCATGCTAAACAATATATAGGGGTGGCTAGCCGGGGGGGGGGGCCGGACTGCTCGGGGTTAGGCTGGGCATCGGTCAGCGGGTGGTGAGCAATTGCATTGTGCATCACTTGTTTGTACATATTATTATTACTTTCCTATTATCACCATTGTAACATTATTGTTATTATTGTTATTATTATTTTGTTATTATTATTTTCCTGTCTTATTAAACTGTCTTTATCTCAACTCACGGGCTTCACTTTCCATTTCTCTCCCCCGTCCCAGAGAGGGAGGGGGGAGGGTGAGCGAACGGCTGCGTGGTATTTAGCTGCCGGCCGGGTTAAACCACGACAGTCTTTTTGGCGCCCATCGTGGGGCACAAAAGGTTGAGATAACGGCAGATCTGACCACAGTGTGTTAAACTAAAATTGGTTTAAGTATTAGACCTGCTTAATAGTCACTTGTCATAATGCTGATTGCTTTAATCTCAACTCTGCTGCGCCTGTTTTCCAAATTGAGTATTATAGTACATTATTTTCCGTATTTGCTCTCTGCCATGTTGTTTATCCTCTCCGGGCCCTGGTTTCAGATCATTATGGTACTGAGTGTTGTAGCAATGGCTTATGAGACAATGAGATATCTGGTCATGACTCTAACTTGGTATTTGTACTCAGTAACATCGTCGACTCTGTATTTTGGAAACTGTATCTTGGAAACTATTAGCAATTATACCTATTGTTTTTTTCCATTAGGGAGTCAATCTGTGGAGGGGAAAGGGGAAGATATTTTTTCTTACTTGATTACTCTCCCTTTCTCCTTCACCACCCCTGTATCCTCCTGGATCACTCTCCCTTCCTCCTTCACCACCCTCTTACCCTCCGAGCTTGCTACAATAGCTCTCCAAGATATTGAATATCCTTGGGATACTCAGACCAGCATAGTCTTGTTGTTCTGCCTCCTGAATGCACTTCAGGTTCTGCTTAAAGTTAAACAACTACTTAGGAAGCTCATCCGGAGATCTGCCCAGAGGCAGTATAGTTGTGGGTGGCAGGGAGTATGGGAGGATATGGGCAGGCATCTAGAGCAGTTGGCACCCCCAGTGTTTTGGAAATTCACCCCTGAACAACTGCAAAATCCTCAAAAACTGGCAGAATGCTTGAGAAAAAGGTGTCATGATTCTGGCAGTTCCAAAGTAACACAAATCATTGTAACATGCTGGGGCCTGGCTCATGCCTATCGAGCTGCCATTGATACTGCTATCAACTTAGTGACAGCTCCTGCAGCCACTCCAGTTCCAACTCCTGCAGCCGCTACAGTCCCAGCTCCTGCAGCCGCTCCAGTCCCAGCTCCTGCAGATGCTCCAGTTCCAGCTCCTGCAGCCGCTCCAGTCCCAGCTCCTGCAGCCGCTTCAGTCCCAGCTCCTGCAGCCGCTCCAGTCCCAGCTCCTTCAGCTGCTCCAGTCCCAGCTCCTGCAGCTGCTCCAGTTCCAGCTCCTGCAGCCGCTCCAGTTCCAGCTCCTGCTGCTACTCCAGTCCCAGCTCCTGCAACTGCTCCAACTCCAGTTCCTGCAGCCACTCCAGCACCGGTTCCTGCAGCTGCTCCAGCTCCTGCAGCCGCTCCAGCTCCTGTGGCTGGGTCAGAGAAAAGAGCTGTAGCAGTGCAAGTTGACCCTGCAGAGGGTATTCCAACCCCTGTGGCAGACCCTGTAACGGGGTCAGAGAAACGAGCTGTAGCAGTGCAAGTCGACCCTGCAGAGGGTATTCCAACCTCTGTGGCAGACCCTGTAACAAGGTCAGAGAAACGAGCAGTAGCAGTGCAAGCTGCCCCTGTAGAGAAGGTGAAAAAATGGTATAGAGATTCAGGTCGTTTAGAACGCAGAGAGTCTTCTGCCAAATCTAGGTATAGAGACGACAGAGACGACGACAACACTGGGCCATCAAGGGTTCAGGAGGAGGAAGATGAGGATGCCGAAAAATCAACAGTAACTACCCGAAGCCTAAACGAGCGTGAGTTACGAGATGTGCGAAAAGATTTTGGTCGCTGTATAGGTGAGCAGCTTGTCACCTGGCTGCTCCGATGCTGGGACTCTGGAGCCAATTGTGTGGAATTAGACGGCAGGGAAGCCAAGCGACTGGGATCCCTTGCTAGAGATGCAGGCATTGACAAAGCAATTGCAGATGGAGCACAATCTCACAGCCTCTGGAGGCGTCTCCTCTCAGCTGTGAGGGAAAGGTATCCCTTCAAGGAAGAACTTTTATGTCTACCAGGCAAGTGGACCACTATGGAGAAGGGAATCCAGTACCTGAGGGAATTAGCCATACGGGAAGTGATTTATGAGGATCCAGACCTCAGACAAACATCCAAAGATCCAGATGAAGTCAGGTGTACACGACCCATGTGGCGGAAGTTTGTACGGAGTGCACCATCATCATATGCCAGCTCATTGGCAATAATGGCCTGGAAAGAGGATGAGGAACCCACAGTGGATGAAGCGGCTAAACAACTCCGGCAGTACGAAGAAAGTCTCTCCTCTTCCTTACAGGCCTGCATCTCAGCTGTGGAGAAACTGTCTGAAGAGTTCCACCAACTTAAAGAGAATCTATCTTCATCCCCACCTGAACCAACCAGTGTCCACCGACCAAAAGAGAACACTTGGGAGAAACTTTCTGAAAAGGTTCACCAACTTGAAGAGAGATTATTCTCCTCCGTACCTGTACAGAGCAGTGTCTCAGCTATCAGGGGTAGGCGTTCATCCACACAAGGAAGACGATATGGTGGGTACTCACCCCGTGCCACCCTGTGGTTTTACTTATGAGACCACGGAGAGGACATGAGAAAATGGGATGGAAAATCTACTGCGACCCTAGAGGCACAGGTACGTGAGTTGCAAAAGAAAACAATCAAGAAAAAGGGATTCTCTGAAAAGTTTGCTGCTCCAACTTCCAGCAGACAGTCCTTCAAACACAGAAACGAAGAAGATTCTGACCAGGATTAGGGGATCCCTGCCTCCAGCCAGGGGGAGGAAAGGGACAATCGAGTTTATTGGACATGACAACACGAATTGTTAAAACATTCCTAACACTTCTATTAATAGAAAATTCAACTCACCTTCTAGCAAGAGAGATGAATCTCTAGTTGTCTGTTACTGTTTATTGACATTGCCTCCTGTTACCTTTCCTTTTCATCTACCATCCCAGCACTCCTTGGAGTGAAGATGAAAGCCATGAGGCATAATCTCATATAGAGGTTAGAGGAGGTGATAAAAGAAAATGTGAGAGATGCTGGTGGAATTTCTGACCAACTTATTTAATGAAGATTCAGAGTTCTGCACTGTCAGAGTTGACCTTGTCAGGCTTTTCAGAAAGCCAGAAGGAACCAGTGGGCTTCTTTCATTACATAAAACCTTTCCACCAATGAAGACAGCTGCAACTCTTCCTGGTTTAAAGAGACCTACACAGGTTGTTGGTTGGCAAGTAATTATGGGATGTCATTTGCCTTCCAATACCCTCTTGAAATCTTGGCATCCTAACAGATTGTCTATTTTGACTCATCACAGAAAAGGTAGACTGCTGAAATACTTGATTGTGGGTATTTCAGGCAGCTGAGCCCCTCACAGCTGCTCACTTACTGTCCCCAGTGGGATATGGGAGAGAATTGGAAAGGTAAAAGTGCAAGAACCTGTAGTTGAGAAAATGACAATTTAATAGGTAAAGCAAAGGCTGCATGCAAAAACAGCAAAATAAGAAATTAGAATCATAGAATCATAGAATATCCTGAGTTGGAAGGAACCCTTAAGGATCATCAAGTCCAACTCTTGACACCGCACAGGTCTACCCAAAAGTTCAGACCATGTGACTAAGTGCACAGTCCAATCTCTTCTTAAATTCAGACAGGCTCGGTGCAGTGACCACTTCCCTGGGGAGCCTGTTCCAGTGTGCAACCACCCTCTCTGTGAAGAACCCCCTCCTGATGTCAAGCCTAAATTTCCCCTGCCTCAGCTTAACCCTGTTCCCACGGGTCCTGTCACTGGTGTTAATGGAGAAAAGGTCTCCTGCCTCTCGACACCCCCTTACGAGGAAGCAGTGAATTGATTCACTGCTTTCAATTGGTAGGCAGATGTTCAGCCATTTCCAGGAAAACATGGCTCATCACAGTTTTGTTATAAATGGCTCAGGATTCAAATCAGGATTAAATAAAAAATAGGATTTATTGAAAGAACATAAAAGAATAGAGGTAAGCAAACAGCGCTGGGTGCACTGGGAGTCTCCGCTCCACCAGGACGCACACCAGCCACATCAAGTAGCTGATTTTTATGCTCCTAGACTAATACATATTCATTACTACTTCTAAAAAAACAGGTTATTATAATTAGCTTCCAGGGTCCAGTCCCTCCTACTGGAGCATGCGCATCAGTCTCCTCTGGGGGTCTCTAGGGGTCTTTCATGCTGAAGGCTCGTAGTCTTCCTCTCCAAGTCTTTCCCCTTTGTACTCCTTTGGCACCGTATCAAGTTTATAGAACATCCCCTGCAGGTCTTGTCTCCCAGCCGTCCTTCAGCTTCTTTTTTCTTCTTCTTAATCTCTCGGCCACCTGGCCAGATATCAGAGGCCTGCATAGTATCCCATAACAGTCACTAGTTGTTATCAGTTGTTCTGAAACCCCCAGACATCAAAGACTTCATACAAACACAAATAGCTTTCTTATTGACACTTCACCAGTAATTAAAACATTCTTCACCAGCCATTCACAGGGACAGTCACACCTATAGCAGTGTTAAGTTAATCTCGAAGAAGACAGAAAAAAGGGCTGTAACTGTTAGAAATAGAAGTCCGGAATAACAAAGGCAAACAGGTTCATAAATTTGAGGAGTATTTTCTGAAGACTTGATAAATCGACTAGAATGAGGGGGAGACTGGGACACACTGCATCTGTGGTTCAAGAATTAAATTGCCAGTGCAGGACCCAGAGGCAGACAGGACTGTTCTTTATGGACACGAATTGTTAAAACATTCCTAACAATCCCTTATCTTCTTTTTAATATCAACAATTCGTGTCTCTTCTGTTGTTAACTGGATTTCATCAGTCCGTTCTTGGAGGGTCCAATTCTTAAATATCATAATTGACATATCCCCTTCCTTTTTTAATGAAGTTATTACCAATGTACTATTTATCACCCGGTGTATTAATAATGTAAGACAAGGTATCATACAAGGTACAAACAATAACATCATTACACCACATAACAATAAAAATGACACTCTTTTAACCCATGATCCATCAGGCAGCCATGAAAATAAATTCCATTCCATATCCTTCCAGGTTTGTGCTCGCTCGCTCACCTCCCCCCTTCCTTCTCTGGGATGGGAGAGAGAAATGGGAAAGTGAAGCCTGTGAGTTGAGATAAAAACAAGAAAATAATAACAATAATAATAATAACAATAATGATGATAATAGTACTACTAGTAATAATGTGTACAAAACAAGTGATGCACAATGCAATTGCTCACCACCTGCTGTCCGATGCCCAGCCTAACCCCGAGCAGTCCGGCCCTCCTCCCAGCCTGCCTGCTGGCAGGACAGTGAGAAGCTGAAACATCCTTGGCTTGGTGTAAGCACTGCTCTTAGTGTGGGAGAAGTCCGGTCGAGGCCCTCTCACTCGGCAGTCAATACCCATAGGGGTTGCCTCCCTCGGTAGACCATACACACCGCAGTGGAGGGTCCTGCCCCGGTCTTGCCTTCTCCCTTTTCTCCCTTTAGGCTTGTCCCCTTTATTTGGCATCCTTCATTCATGCAGAGCCTCGTTGCCAGAATATTAGTTCTTCCTTAGCTTGAGTTTCAGTTTCCCAGGAGCGGACTCAACCCTCCAAGTTTCAGTAGTTACTGGTCCTTTTATTCTGGATGCGTGGGTCCCTTTCTGCGGTTCTCACAGCTGTTTCAGTAGTCAGTAAAACAAGGTACAGTCCCTCACATCGGGGGTTCAGTGTGATTCTTCCCTCCCGTGGCTGCTTGTTGAAACACTTTCTTTTTTATCTTCTGACAAGTTAAGCAACGGTTATGTAATTTGCTTTGCCGTATGGCCCTTTCCAGGTTCCTGTAGCAGGATTCATCTGATAGCCACGGCTACATTCACATTTGTAGCCACCTTTCAGGTTGATACAGATTTGACTACAGATACCAGGGTTTTGGCATTCATCAATATCTCCACAGTTTCTCTTGTCTACAAACTCAAACTCAGCTGGACAGTCATATTCATTTATGTTGCATTCCTTCAGGGGCTCATCACCCCAGTCCTTGCAGTCTCTCTGCTGGTTACACACTTTATTGATATCTATGCATTCTCCACTTCTGCACTTGAATTTGCCAGGTCCAGAGCACTGAACAACATTGTTACAGTTTGCTTCATCAGTGCCATCCAGACAGTCTCTCACACCACTGCACTGCACTACTCCTATGGACACAGTTCCCATCTTCACATCTGAACTGGTCTGGCCTGCAGGTCCGAGAAGGGCAGTTAATTTCATCACTTCCATCCTTGCAATCAGGATCTCTGTCACAGTCTTTTTCACCATCACATTTCCAGGACACTGGGATACACTGGGTTGACTGAGGACCACAGCTGATTTCATTTACCCGGCATGTTCTCATATGACACAGCTCAGCACTCTCATCAGACCCATCTTCACAGTCCATCACACTGCCATCTGTTTGGCACACACTGACCACTGTTGCACACAAAGTCAGATTCAGCACACGTCTTCTTCACACAAGCACTCCCATCACTGCCATCTGAGCAGTCTTCACATTTTGCTCTAGCACCGTTGGCAGCAGTGCACAGGCAGGTGAGGGTGAGCAGCAGGCAGAGCGCCCCGCACTGTCACCTGTGTCACTTATACTACTCCTATTACCCGTGCTGTTAGTGTCAGTGGCATCCTCCTGGTACCGTTTCTGTCTTTGTCGCCCCTTACTCTCCCCCTTTTCTTTTTGCCACTGACCATTCACCACAAATGGATGAGACACATGATTCCTAGTTAGGAAAGAGAGTGTAACGTCTGCTATACAGCTGCAGGCAGTGCCAGCTGAAACCTTAGAAGCTATTTGTTAAAGAGCCTGCCGGTGGTCATTTGGCAGTGTAATCTGCGTCCCTGCACTCCTGCCCCGCAATAGAGCTAAGTCGTCATTAGTAATAGTTATAACACCGATCTGGGGACGAATAGTCTTTGTTGCATTGCAAGATAAACCTCTTATAAAAAGAATGCTAGAGTGAAGCAGCACAGCTCAGCACAGCTGCCACTGCCTCCATGGTCACGTCAGACAGGCTGCAGGGTCCTGATGTCCGCCCCTCTGCTCTGTGCCGACTCGCCACACGGTGAGGGTCAGCTACCGGTGTCCACTGACACCTCTGGTCTCCCATAGCAACTCGATCTCGGATGTCCCGCGTCGCACCGCAATTACTTCAATTCCCCGCATTTTTCAGCTTCTGTCAGGTCTATTCTGTTTCTCTCAGAGCCGTCCGTGGCTCTGAAGCATCTCTCAGGGCTCTCTCCGTCCAGCGGTAGTCCCCTCCGTAGTGTCTCGGGTCTCCCGGCGCCGCTCCAGGCTCTCGGCGCCACTCCGGTCTCTCGGCCTGTTCAGGTCCCAGCGAGTCTGGTTTTAGTGAGTCCAGGTCTCGGCCTGTGCAGGCCTCAGCCTGTTCGGGCCTCATATGTTGCAGGAAGCACGGCCAAAAGCATCAGTAGAGTCAGATCATGCTCCTGCCTTTTTCTTGTCACAGTCAAAACATTTAAGATCACCCCATTTTGCTGGGGCGATCGGCTCCAGGGCGGACGTGTTCTGCCGGGGCAGGCAGGGCTTTTTGTCCGGCATCGAGGCCACTCAGGGGAGCCGCCGGGACCCGGCAGTCCTCGCGAGGGAGGCTGACGAGGCACGGGCGGAGCCAGCAGCGCCCCCTCCCAGGCTGTTTAAAAGTTGCCCCTAGGGAGCGCGAGCGACCAGGAGCACGGCGACCAGGACGGGCAAACAGGGCATGGCACGTCGAAGGGCGTGGCGCGGCAGTTTGCGTGGCAGTTTGCGCAGACAGGGCGAGCGGGGGGCCCATCGTCGCTCTGTTGCAGCTGCCTCTCCCTTTGGTGCTTGTAACCTGCTTGCGTAGAACCTGACCATGGTATCAACCAGGCAGAAAACCGTGGCCTCCGCATCTCGTGCGGCATCTCCAGCCACGGTCACCAGTGTGGCTACTCAGACGGAGGGCTCGGGGAAACACGCAGACGTCCAGGTCCTGGGCTGCAGAGTGTGCCCCAGCCTTCTGTCGGTCTCCAACAGCAGTGGTGGGTATGCCTGTGGGAGGTGTGCCCATGTTGAAGAACTGCTCAGCCAGGTAGCGGAGCTCCGGGAGGAGGTGAACAGGCTCAGGAGCATCAGGGAATCAGAGATGGAAATTGACTGGTGGAGGTGCACTCTACCCTCTCTGAGGCAGGCTCACGAGCCTGCCACAGCACAGGTGTCTCCTGTTATGCAGAAGACGGAGGTTCCCTCCTCCTGCCAGGCAGCGGGAGGAGACCTAGATCAAGGGGGGGAATGGAGGCAGGTGCCTATTCGGGGTGGTAGGCGAGCCCTCTCTCTGCCCACCTCACCTTCTCATCTACCCTTAAATAATCGATATGAAGGACTAGAACAAGACAATCTGAATGACAAAGTAGATAAAAACCCGTCCCAGTTGGAGGGGGCGCCTAAGACAAGGCGACCTACACATCGCATTGCCACATCATCCTTCAAAAAAGAAAGAAGGGCTATTGTTATGGGGGGCTCCCTTCTGAAAGGGACAGAGGGACTGATATGCCGACCGGACCCAACCCGCAGAGAAGTCTGTTGCCTCCCTGGGGCTCGGGTGAGAGACTTTGCCAAGAAAGTCAAGCGCCTGGTACGGCCCACTGACTACTACCCGCTACTGGTCTTTCAGGCTGGTAGCGATGAAGTAGCAACGAGAAGTCCGAAGGCGATCAAAAGAGACTTTAGGGATTTGGGGCGACTACTTAGAGGATCAGGGGCGCAGGTGGTGTTTGCCTCTGTCCTTCTGATAGGGGGGATCGAAGCCGAAAGACGTACTGTTCACATAAACTCGTGGCTTCGAGACTGGTGTGACCGGCAGAATTTCGGTTTCTTTGATCACGGGAAGGTCTATGCTACACCGGGCCTGATGGCACCGGATGGGATGCGCCTCTCTCGGAGAGGGGTAAGGATCTTTGGTCAGGAGTTGGCAGGGCTGATAGATAGGGCTTTAAACTAGAGTCGAAGGGGGAAGGGGCTAAAACCAGGCACGCCAGTGAAGACCTAAGGGATGGTACGCTAGAATCAGAGGGGCTGTGTGCCAGTGAGGTCCTTTGGTCAGATCCACAAGGTGCTGAGTGTAAGGAGACGCACCTGAAGTGCTTCTACACGAACACACGCAGTATGAGGAATAAAATGGATGAGCTAGAAGTCTTGGCCCAGTCCCGCAACTACGACATCATCGGCATAAGCGAAACCTGGTGGGATGAGTCCTGTGACTGGGGTGTTGCGATAGATGGTTACAGGCTCTTCAGGAGGGACAGGCAGGGTAGGCGAGGTGGTGGGGTGGCGATGTATGTGAAGCAGGGGCTGGACTGTGTGGAACTTCAGGTCGGCAATGGCAAAGTTGAGAGCCTCTGGGTAAGGATCAAGGGACAAACGAATAAAGGGGATGTCGTTGTGGGAGTCTATTACAGACCGCCTGGCCAGGACGATAGCGCTGCTAAATTATTCTTTACAGAACTAAGAGAGGCCTCGAGATTAACTCCCCTTGTCCTTATGGGGGACTTCAACTTGCCAGACGTTAACTGGGAGTGCCACACGGCTGACATGAGCAAGTCCAGGAGGTTCATGAAGCACCTAGATGATAACTTCTTGGTGCAGGTGCTAACGGAGCCAACTAGGAAAGGAGCCCTCCTAGACCTGTTGCTAGAAAACAGAGAGGGTCTGGTGGGAGATGTGGTGATTGGTGGCCGCCTTGGTCATAGGGACCATGAAGTGGTTGAGTTCAAAATTTACGGTGACAGAAGGAAAAGTGCCACCAAAACCTCATCCCTAGATATGGGGAAAGCGGACTTCAGGCTGCTCAGGGAACTAGTCAGCAAGGTCCCCTGGGAAACTGCTCTTGAAGGCCTCGATGTCCACCAGTGCTGGTCATTCTTTAAGCGATGCCTCCTAGAAGCACAAGATCAGGCAATTCTTAAATATCACAAGTCAGGCAGGCGGGGCAGGAGGCCGGCGTGGCTGACCAGGAACATTCTAATGGAGATTAGGCGGAAACAGAGAGTGTTTCGCTACTGGAAGGAGGGCCAGGTGTCATGGAAAGAATACAGGGATGCTGTTCGTGTTTGTAGGGAGAAAATTCGTGTGGCCAAAGCACACCTAGAGTTGAAGCTGGCTGTGTCTGTGAGAGAAAATAAAAAGGGTTTTTTTAGATATGTGAATGGAAAAAGGAGAACTAAAGAATACATAGGGCCTCTCCTTGATAGGGAAGGTCTCCTCACAGACAATGACATAGGCAAAGCAGAGACGCTTAACGCCTTCTTTGCCTATGTCTTCAATGCCGATGATGGGCTTCGGGACCCAGGGTGCCCTGAGCTGGAGGACCGGGACGGTGGGGATGACAAACTCCCAACCGACCCTGAACGTGTGCGGGATTTGCTACTCCACCTGGATCCCTACAAGTCCATGGGTCCGGACGGGATTCATCCCCGGGTGCTGAAAGAGCTGGCGGACGTCATCGCGGAACCTCTCTCAATTATTTTTCAACGATCCTGGGAATTTGGAGAGGTCCCGGTAGACTGGAAGCTGGCAAATGTTGTGCCGATTTTCAAGAAGGGTCAGAAAGAAGACCCTAGCAATTACAGGCCTGTCAGTCTCACGTCAGTGCCTGGTAAAATCATGGAGAAGATGGTTCTCGAACTTATTGAGGCGCACCCGGGGGACAAAGCAGTCATTGGTTCCAGCCAGCATGGGTTTGTGAAGGGTAGGTCCTGCCTAACTAACCTGATTTCCTTTTATGATAAGATCACCCATATGGTGGACCAAGGGAAACCAGCTGATGTGATTTTTTTGGACTTCAGCAAGGCTTTTGACACGGTTTCCCATAGGATCCTACTGGACAAAATGTCCACCATACAGATAAATAAAAACATCATACGATGGGTGAGCAATTGGCTAACGGGCAGGGCCCATAGGGTTATGGTAAATGGGGCTGCGTCAGGCTGGCGGGCGGTCACCAGTGGGGTCCCTCAAGGCTCCATTTTAGGGCCAGTACTTTTCAATATTTTTATAAACGATCTGGATGTAGGAATAGAAGGTATTTTGAGCAAGTTTGCTGATGACACCAAACTTGGAGGAGTTGTGGACTCGAATGAGGGTGGAAAGGCCTTGCAGAGGGATCTGGATAGGTTGGAGAGCTGGGCGATCACCAACCGCATGAAGTTCAATAAGAGCAAGTGCCGGGTCCTGCACCTGGGACGGGGAAACCCTGGCTGCACGTACAGACTGGGCGATGAGACGCTGGAGAGCAGCCTAGAAGAGAGGGATCTGGGGGTCGTGGTAGACAGCAAGTTGAATATGAGCCAGCAGTGTGCCCTGGCAGCCAGGAGGGCCAACCGTGTCCTGGGGTGCATCAAGCACGGCATCGCTAGTCGGTCGAGGGAGGTGATTGTCCCACTCTACTCTGCGCTGGTGCAGCCTTACCTCGAGTACTGTGTGCAGTTCTGGGCACCACAGTATAAAAAGGACATGAAACTGTTGGAGAGTGTCCAGAGGAGGGCTACGAAGATGGTGAAAGGCCTGGAGCGGAAGACGTACGAAGAACGGCTGAGGTCACTGGGCCTGTTCAGCCTGGAGAAGAGGAGGCTGAGGGGAGACCTCATCACAGTCTACAACTTCCTCGTAAGGGGGTGTCGAGAGGCAGGAGACCTTTTCTCCATTAACACCAGTGACAGGACCCATGGGAACGGGGTTAAGCTGAGGCAGGGGAAATTTAGGCTTGACATCAGGAGGGGGTTCTTCACAGAGAGGGTGGTTGCACACTGGAACAGGCTCCCCAGGGAAGTGGTCACTGCACCGAGCCTGTCTGAATTTAAGAAGAGATTGGACTGTGCACTTAGTCACATGGTCTGAACTTTTGGGTAGACCTGTGCGGTGTCAAGAGTTGGACTTGATGATCCTTAAGGGTCCCTTCCAACTCAGGATATTCTATGATTCTATGATTCTATGATTCTAAGAGCAAAAATAGGATACACAAGATACACAAGATACACCGGGCCCATATATTAGGCACCACCACTCAAAACTTGGATAAAACAGCACTTCTTTTCAGTCTGTCATGTACTTCGTTCGTCTCTGCCCACTCCCCTTGCGAAGACCACGGAACGGAACTCTGCACTCGCTTTGCAGCAACGCTACGTATCACTCACACAGCACAATCACACACAGAGGCCTCTAGCACATCTCATTCATACCACAAGAATATAATTTAGAATGATAACCAACCAAACAAGTATTGTCTCTGACTGTGTTCTTCATGAAGTGACTTGTAACACTTTGTTTTAAACCCTTACACTTACACAAATACTTTCAACACAAAATACATACAAAACGCAAATATTACAATATGCAAAATTTCAACACAAAACACATACATAAAAACACATACAATTATTAACACTCCAGTTAGTATCCCTCCAGCAGCTGAAAACATACCGTTTGTCTGCAGTTTCAGGAGATCTTTGCTCCTGCGGTGAGCAGCCGAGAGTGGAGTCCCCTCCGAGCAAAACGCTCAGGGTGCACCTAGGGGCGGCCGCGCTGCAGCCGATCCCGCAGCCGAGCAGAGTGTCTCCTGCCTGGCTCACCAAAATGACTCACAGAAAGCTGACTCCACAATCAGTAAGATTGTAAAGTAGGTATGTTTACTCAGTCCTGGACGACAAGGGGTGGGTAGTCCCACCAGAGTCGTGCACGCCTAACGTGGCAAATTGCTCTAGTAAAGAGTTACATATACATGAACATTCCTATACATATGCATAACCTATCCCTTTGTGAACAGTCCTCCTTATCTCAGACCCCTTGATTAAAGTCCGAACCATGAGGTTGTTTTTGATCTGGTTCTCGGGGTCCGAGAGGCTCCTGTTATCTGGTGGTATAAGTGCAGCACAGACACAAATGTAGCACATATTCATTCTTAATCAATTGCTCTCTAATTTCTAATTCCAATGTTTCAGCTTGCTCTTTTCCGGATCCACAGGTATTCTACTATTAATGTTCAAAGCCTGACAGACCCCGTCCTCCGTGGATCAAAATACATGGGGTCTTAAGGGTTCTTTTGGTCATTCTACCGTATAATACTGGATCATTTTTAATTTACTCTTTAATTTTCTGGGGCCCCTGTTGTTCCAATTTCTAATCATTATTCATAATGGACTTTCTGGTCGTATATCTGGTAATTTGCTCCCTTCCTGGTCCTTGGTCTTCGATTTTATCTGACCCATCCGGGAATTTTACTTGTGGCAATTCCCACAGCCCTTGGTTGCCCCCAGTAAGAGTGTCTTGCAGGGGGTTTAGGACCTATCACCCACCCACGTATCACTCCCTTCACCGGCCCAGCCCCCCCAACAGGAGATTAGAACCAGTGAGAAAACAAAAAGACCTCCACGCTGACTTTAGAAGTCTCAGTTACACTCTCACACACAAACACTGTCAACAGCACATTTACCCAACCGGACGGTATCTTACGAATCAGTTGTCTTCATCCAGAATCCAATCGGACGGTATCCACAAGCGTCTCTGCTGTCTTCGTCTGGGATCGAACCAGACGGTATCCAAACGACTGTCGTCTTAGTCCAGTTCGATCCCGGACACCGGAATCCAACCGAACGGTATCCAAATGACCCTGTCGTCTTCGTCCGGATCTTCGCGCGCAGAATTACAGGCAAAAAACAGCCGGCAAGGGAGCTCAAAAAAAATCAAATTCTTTGCTTACCTTTATTCAGGTTCAGGATGGCATTAGTCCCGATCTGACTCAAACAGGAGCCACCAAATGGTGGGGCGCCTCTCCTAGATTAAATCAGAATTCAGGAACTATAGCCCTCCCGAGCGAGCCCCCAAATTGTTAGAAATGGCTCAGAATTCAAATCAGGATTAAATAAAAAATAGGATTTATTGAAAGAACATAAAAGAATAGAGGTAAGCAAACAGCGCTGGGTGCACTGGGAGTCTCCGCTCCACCAGGACGCACACCAGCCACATCAAGCAGCTGATTTTTATGCTCCTAGACTAATACATATTCATTACTACTTCCAAAAAAAACAGGTTATTATAATTAGCTTCCAGGGTCCAGTCCCTCCTACTGGAGCATGCGCATCAGTCTCCTCTGGGGGTCTTTAGGGGTCTTTCATGCTGAAGGCTCGTAGTCTTCCTCTCCAAGTCCTTCCCCTTTGTACTCCTTTGGCACCGTATCAAGTTTATAGAACATCCCCTGCAGGTCTTGTCTCCCAGCCGTCCTTCAGCTTCTTTTTTCTTCTTCTTAATCTCTCGGCCACCTGGCCAGATATCAGAGGCCTGCATAGTATCCCATAACAGTCACTAGTTGTTATCAGTTGTTCTGAAACCCCCAGACATCAAAGACTTCATACAAACACAAATAGCTTTCTTATTGACACTTCACCAGTAATTAAAACATTCTTCACCAGCCATTCACAGGGATAGTCACACCTATAGCCGTGTTAAGTTAATCTCGAAGAAGACAGAAAAAAGGGCTGTAACTGTTAGAAATAGAAGTCCGGAATAACAAAAGCAAACAGGTTCATAAATTTGAGGAGTATTTTCTGAAGACTTGATAAATTGACTAGAATGAGGGGGAGACTGGGACACACTGCATCTGTGGTTCAAGAATTAAATTGCCAGTGCAGGACCCAGAGGCAGACAGGACTGTTCTTTATGGACACGAATTGTTAAAACATTCTTAACAGTTTCTTCAGAAGACAAACACCATCACTCCAAATGTCCCCTGCTTCCTCCTTCTTTCCCCCAACTTTTATTGTTGAACATGATTTCGTATGGTATAGAATATCTCTTTGGACAGTTTGGGTCAGCTTTCCTGGTTGTGTCCCCTCCCAGCCTCCTCAATGGTGGGACAGCACAAGAAGCTGAAAAGGCCTTGACTCAGAGCAAGCCCTGCTCAGCAACCACTAAAACATCAGTGTGTTATCAGCACTGTTTTTTATCACAAATCCAAAACTGCAACATATGAGGTACATGAAGAAAATTAACTTTTCCCAGTCAAAACTAGTATATAGCTAAATTAATCTTCCAAGCAGTGAGCCTTAAGAGGATATGAGATGTCATTTCTTGTTTCTGAAATGATTATCCTTATAATCACATAATTGGCAGTTTTCAGAAAAATATCTACATCAGATAAAGAGTGTTGAAATAACATAGCAAATTTTGCCATTATAAATACTTAATATATAACTAACTAATAGACTAATTCGTAAGATTGTTGACCATTCACAGAATACTTGCCCTATTATTTTAGGTCTTAAAGGGATCTTAGAATGCTCACTTCATTCCTACTCACATATCTAACTTTCCCATAACAGCTTCTTGCAAAACTCCACAGAAACTGGGAAAAAGAATAAGAAGGGTCTTGCTGGAGTGTTATCAGATTGGTTTACATTCCTTAAATAAGATTGTTTTATATTCCATTAATAATATTCTATGTCAAATAGTTAATTTTCATACTACTTGTGCATGATGCTGTAGGAAGCAAAGCTTTCAAAACTAAGTGCACAGATTTTTGTCTTACCATTTAAAGTCTGTGTCAAACTCTCTGAACCACACATTATCAATTTTCATAAAAAATTACCAGCTCTTCTGAGAGAAATATTCCTTTCAGCTATTTCTTTCTCTTCCACAAAATTTATGAATTGTGACCCATCCAAAGGAACTTTTGTACTTATTTTCAACATCTATTGGGAGTAGCTGTTCTTATCAGGCTAGCTAGTTCAGTACTTTTGTCTGAGTAGAGAAATTTAAGATGAAATGAAAAAAAAAAAAAGGGAATAAAAACATCAAAACTTTCCCTGCTACCCCTAGATTTTTACTGGAAACCTGTTATAGCATATTCTGAGCAGTGGTTTTCTATTCAAAAATTATCACTCAACCAAAATATTAATTAATTTTTTGAATATGTAATTGCATATAGAATTCATTTTAATCTGTGAATACAACCATGCCATGTATAAACAGGAAATTATATATGCAATGAAAACAATTATGTGTCACAGAAAATAACACTGCAAAGCCCAGACCCTCAGGCCCATACACAGTTACTCTAGAAGAGGCCAAGCAGGGAGAAGGGGACAAGACTTTCATTTTAATTTGTAGGACATAAATGAGAGTTGTTTTTATTTAACAAATGAAAGAGCTGTGTAGAAAGTCTGATTCCTTTATGAGGAAAAGGGTGTTTTAATTTTGCCTGACTTGAGGCAAAAGACACACTCACTGGGGGACAACCAAGGGCTGTGGGAATTGCCACTAGTAAAATTCCCGGATGGGTCAGATAAAATCGAAGACCAAGGACCAGGAAGGGAGCAAATTACCAGATATACGACCAGAAAGTCCATTATGAATAATGATTAGAAATTGGAACAACAGGGGCCCCAGAAAATTAAAGAGTAAATTAAAAATGATCCAGTATTATACGGTAGAATGACCAAAAGAACCCTTAAGACCCCATGTATTTTGATCCACGGAGGACGGGGTCTGTCAGGCTTTGAACATTAATAGTAGAATACCTGTGGATCCGGAAAAGAGCAAGCTGAAACATTGGAATTAGAAATTAGAGAGCAATTGATTAAGAATGAATATGTGCTACATTTGTGTCTGTGCTGCACTTATACCACCAGATAACAGGAGCCTCTCGGACCCCGAGAACCAGATCAAAAACAACCTCATGGTTCGGACTTTAATCAAGGGGTCTGAGATAAGGAGGACTGTTCACAAAGGGATAGGTTATGCATATGTATAGGAATGTTCATGTATATGTAACTCTTTACTAGAGCAATTTGCCACGTTAGGCGTGCACGACTCTGGTGGGACTACCCACCCCTTGTCGTCCAGGACTGAGTAAACATACCTACTTTACAATCTTACTGATTGTGGAGTCAGCTTTCTGTGAGTCATTTTGGTGAGCCAGGCAGGAGACACTCTGCTCGGCTGCGGGATCGGCTGCAGCGCGGCCGCCCCTAGGTGCACCCTGAGCGTTTTGCTCGGAGGGGACTCCACTCTCGGCTGCTCACCGCAGGAGCAAAGATCTCCTGAAACTGCAGACAAACGGTATGTTTTCGGCTGCTGGAGGGATACTAACTGGAGTGTTAATAATTGTATGTGTTTTTATGTATGTATTTTGTGTTGTATTTTGTGTTGAAATTTTGTATATTGTAATATTTCCATATTGTACGTATTTTGTGTTGAAAGTATTTGTGTAAGTGTAAGGGTTTGAAACAAAGTGTTACAAGTCACTTCATGAAGAACACAGTCAGAGACAATACTTGTTTGGTTGGTTATCATTCTAAATTATATTCCTGTGGTATGAATGAGATGTGCTGGAGGCCTCCATGTGCGATTGTGCTGTGTGAGTGAGACGCAGCGTTGCTGCAAAGCGAGTGCAGAGTTCCGATCCGTGGTTCTGTACACTCCGCAAGGGGAGTGGGCAGAGATGAACGAAGTGCTTGACAGACTGAAAAGAAGTGCTGTTTTATCCAAGTTTTGAGTGGTGGTGCCTAATATATGGGCCCGGTGTATCTTGTGTATCTCGTGTATCCTATTTTTGCTCTTAAATGTTTTGACTGTGACAAGAAAAAGGCAGGAGCATGATCTGACTCTACTGGTGCTTTCGGCTGTGCTTCCTGCAACATATGAGGCCCGCACAGGCCGAGACCTGGACTCGCTGAGACCTGAACAGACCGAGAGACTGGAGCGGCGCTGGGAGACCAGAGAAACTACGGAGGGACTACCGCTGGACGGAGAGAGCCCTGAGAGACACTGCAGAGCCACGGATGGCTCTGAGAGAAAAAGAATAGACCTGACAGAAGCTGCAAAACGCGGGGAAATTGAAGTAATTGCGGAACATCCGAGATCGAGTTGCTATGGGAGACCAGAGGCGTCAGTGGACACTGGCAGTCGACCCTCACCGTGTGGCGAGTTGGCACAGAGCAGAGGGGCGGACATCAGGACCCTGCAGCCTGTCTGATGTAACCATGGAGGCAGCAGCGGCTTTGCTGCTTCACTCTAGCATTCTTTTTATAAAAGGTTTATCTTGCAATGCAAAAAAGACTATTAGTCTCCAGATCGGTGTTATAACTATTACTAATGACGACTTAGCTCTATTGCAGGGCAGGAGTGCAGAGACGCAGATTACACTGCCAAATGACCACCGGCAGGCTCTTTCACAAACCTAAGGTTGCAGCTGGCACTGCCTGCAGCTGTATAGCAGACGTTACACTCTCTTTCCTAACTAGTAATCATGTGTCTCATCCATTTGTGGTGAATGGTCAGTGGCAAAAAGAAAAGGAGGATGCCACTGACACTAACAGCATGGGTAATAGGAGTAGTATAAGTGACACAGGTGACAGTGCGGGGCGCTCTGCCTGCTGCTCGCCTTCACCTGCCTGTGCACTGCTGCCGATGGTGCTAGAGCAAAATGTGAAGACTGCTCAGATGGCAGTGATGAGAGTGCTTGTGTGAAGAAGATGTGTGCTGAATCTGGCTTTGTGTGCAACAGTGGTCAGTGTGTGCCAAACAGATGGCAGTGTGATGGACTGTGAAGATGGGTCTGATGAAAGTGCTGAGCTGTGTCATATGAGAACAGTGTCATGGAAATGTGATGGTGAAAAAGACTGTGACAGTGGAGAAGATGAAGAGAATTGTGGCAATGTGACTTGTAGTGCAGCAGAGTTCACATGCAAGAGTGGACAATGTATTTCCAAAAGCTTTGTCTGCAATGGTCAAGGTGACTGCTCCGACCAGTCGGATGAATCTTTGGAGCAGTGTGGCTGCCAGCCTGCACCTCCGGTGAAGTGTTCTATGAGTGAGGTGCAGTGCGGCTCAGGTGAATGTATCTACAAGAAGTGGTGATGTGACAGAGATCCTTATTGCAAGGATGGAAGTGATGAAATTAACTGCCCTTCTTGGACCTGTGGACCAGACCAGTTCTGATGTGAAGATGGGAATTGTGTCCATGGGAGTAGGCAGTGCAGTGGTGTGAGAGACTGTCTGGATGGCACTGATGAAGCAAACTGTAACAATGTTATTCAGTGCTCTGAACCTGGCAAATTCAAGTGCAGAAGTGGAGAATGCATAGATATCAATAAAGTGTGTAACCAGCAGAGAGACTGCAAGGACTGGGGTGATGAGCCCCTGGAGGAATGCATCATAAAGGAATGTGACTGTCCAGCTGAGTTTGAGTTTGTAAACAAGAGAAACTGTGGAGATATTGATGAATGCCAAAACCCTGGTATCTGTAGTCAAATCTGTATCAACCTGAAAGGTGGCTACAAAAGTGAATGTAGCCGTGGCTATCAGATGAATCCTGCTACAGGAACCTGGAAAGCGCCTTGTCAGAAGATAAAAAAGAAAGTGTTTCAACAAGCAGCCACGAGAGGAAAGAATCACTGAACCCCCGATGTGAGGGACTGTACCTTGTTTTACTGACTACTGAAACAGCTGTGAGAACCGCAGAAAGGGACCCACGCATCCAGAATAAAAGGACCAGTAACTACTGAAACTTGGAGGGTTGAGTCCGCTCCTGGGAAACTGAAACTCAAGCTAAGGAAGAACTAATATTCTGGCAACGAGGCTCTGCATGAATGAAGGATGCCAAATAAAGGGGACAAGCCTGAAGGGAGGAAAGGGAGAAGGCAAGACCGGGGCAGGACCCTCCACTGCGGTGTGTATGGTCTACCGAGGGAGGCAACCCCTATGGGTATTGACTGCCGAGTGAGAGGGCCTTGACCGGACTTCTCCCACACTAAGATCAGGTTGTCCTGAGAAAATAACATCAAAAACCTCTTTTTTAAACCTATATAAATTGTGATCATTTTACAGGAGCTGGATCACCCTGACAGGCCGAACGGTAACACAAGCCTGAATTGACCCTGAAAGCGGGCCTAACTCCTTGACGGAAGGCGTTTGCCTATTATGATCCAGATACGTGGGCAGAAGACAGATCCTGGGACTATAGGACCCCAGTATATATACTTAATAGAATAATTAGGTTATTAGCTGTAATAGAAATAGTTATAAATGATGAGAACTGCTTTGTATCAAAATTGCCTATCTTTGGATTATTTACTAGCACAAGAAGGAGAAATCTATGGAAAATTTAGCTTTAGTAATTGCTGTTTAAAGATTGATAAAAAGGGTGTTTCTTCCTAGTAGCTGATAGAATGTTATGTTCTGGTTTAGGATAAGAATGTTAATAATATGCTGATGTTTTAATTGTTTTTAATTGTTACAGAGCAGTGCTTACACCAAGCCAAGGACCAAGCCAAATTCAGCTTCTCACTGTCCTGGCAGCAGGCAGGCTGGGAGGAGGGCTAGACTGCTCGGGGTTAGGTTGGGCATCGGACAGCAGGTGGTGAGCAATTGCATTGTGCATCGCTTGTTTCGTACACATTATTACTAGTAGTACTATTATCATCATTATTGTTATTGTTATTATTTTCTTGTTTTTATCTCAACTCACAGGCTTCACTTTCCCATTTCTCTCTCCCATACCAGAGAAGGAGGGGGGAGGTGAGCAAGCAAACACAAACCTGGAAGGATATGGAATGGGATTTATTTTCATGGCTGCCTGGTGGACCATGGGTTAAAAGAGTGTTATTTTTATTGTTATGTGGTGTAATGATGGTAATGATGTTATTGTTTATACCTTGTATGATACCTTGTCTTACATTATTAATACACCGGGTGATAAATAGTACATTTGTAATAACTTCATTAAAAAAGGAAGGGGATATGTCAATTATGATGTTTAAGAATTGGACCCTCCAAGAACGGACTGATGAAATCCAGTTATTAACAACAGAAGTGACACGAATTGTTGATATTAAAAAGAAGATAAGGGATTGTGAGGAATGTTTTAACAATTCGTGTCCATAAAGAACAATTCTGTTTGAATCCTGTCTGCCTCTGGGCCCTGCACTGGCAACTTAATTCTTGAACCCAGTCTCCCCCTCATTCTAGTCAATTTATCACTTCTTAAATTTATGAACCTGTTTGCTTTTGTTATTCCGGACTTCTATTTCTAACACTGCTATAGATGTGTCTGTGAATGGCTGGGGAAGAATGTTTTAATTACTCGTGTGTCTGGGAGTTTCAGAACAACTGATAACAACTAGTGACTGTTATGGGATACTATGTGGATCTTTGGTATCTGGTTAGGGGGGGCCGAGAGATAAAGAGGAAGGAGAAAGAAGCTGAAGGATGGCTGGGAGACAAGACTTGAAGAGGATGTTCTATAAACTTGGCATGGTGCCCAGTAAGTACAAAGGGGGAGAGGAAGACTACGAGCCTTCAGCATGAAAGACCCCTAGAGACCCCCAGAAGAGACCCCAGAGGAGACTGCGCATGCTCCAGTAGGAGGGACTGCACCCCGGAAGCTAATTTTAATAATCTATTTTTTTTTAGAAGCAGTATTGAATATGTATTAGTCTAGGAGCATAAAAATCAGCTGCTTGATGTAACTGGTGTGCGTCCTGGTGGAGCAGAGACTCCCGGTGCACCCAGCGCTGTTTGCTTACCTCTATTCCTTTATATTCTTTCAATAAATCCTATTTTTTTATTTAATCCTAATTTGAATCCTGAGCCATTTATAACACTGTGACTGAGGGACTTCTGATTCATGCCATGCAGCTACCATGTTGTCATAAAGACTATACTATGACTGCAGACTGAACTGGAGATGTGTCCAACTGATACAGTAGAGAAATAGAAATTTAACCAGCATCCTGACTAAAATAAAAAAAAAATAAATAAATCACATATATAATAGAGCTCTGCAGACCTGTAGACCTTCTGGAAGTGCATGCACTGCACTGTGAAGGCAATAAGGTTCTTAAACATCTTGTCCCAAATGCTCGTAAATATCTTGTCCCAAGCATTACTTACAATCTGTTTTCTGGAAAATCCCCCTCCTGGGATACCCTAATACTCAGAATACTTTCCAGAAGACTCTGGCACAAAATCAGTCAATTGCCCATGAAAAAACACTGGATTAGAAAGTGTGTGAGCCATGGAGCCCTTACATCCAATGTTGGTCATGTGAGGCAGTCTGCAGGGCAGGCTGGCAGCAAAGGACATGAGGAATCCTGCAGATCCCAGACAGTTTTATGTAGGTCAAACTATATATAGGGGTTTTTATACACCCCAAAGATGAAGAAAGGTCTCTGTTTCTTCTTTCCTCATCTTATTTGTCATCAGCAGGTCTGGGTAGAGTCTCACCTTCCAAGTTTGGAAACACTTGGTGGAAGTTCAGCGTTTGAGGTACTGATTTTGAGCTTTCAAATAACTTAGGTTGCCCAATTTTCTAGTCTGTTCTCATTGAAAATGGATTCTTTTGATTTAGATGGGCTAAATCTAAACCCTACCAAAGTAGTAGCACTGGTCAGTACTCTGATTTCAAGAAGATATGGGTCAGTCTTGACCGTATCATAACGCAACAGTAAGATTAGAATGACTTAAATGCTGGGCAAATCACAAGGGATATATAGATACTTCATGAACTAAGAAGAAAAAGAAGACGAATAAGAAGATAGAGTATATAGTAAAGTTATTTACTAATAATAACATGCCATTCTGTGTCCTTTACCAGGTCACTAAGTTGTGTTGACTATACAGAATAAGTGTTGGATCATAGAATCATAAAATGGTTTGGGTTGGAAGAGACCTTAAAGATCATCTACTTCCAATAGCCCTGCCATGGGCAGAGATGCCATGCACTACATCAGGTTGCCCAAGGCCTCATCCAAACTTGTCTTGAACACTTCCAGGGACAGGACATCCACAGCTTCTCTAGGCAACCTGTTCCAGTGCTTCACCACCCACTGAGTGAAGAACTTCCTCCTAACATCCAATCTAAATCTATCCTGTTTTGGTTTAAAACCTTTCCCCCTTGTCCTATCATTATATGCCTGAGTAAAATGTTGCTCTCCATCTTTTTTGTAAGCCTCCTTTAATTGCTGAAAGGCCACAGTGAAGTCACCCCAAAGCCTTCTCTTCTTCAGTCTGAACATCCCTAGCTCCCTCAGCCTTTCTTCATAGGAAAGGTGTTACAGTCCTCTGAGCATCTTTGTGGCCTTCCTCTTCTGGACCCGCTTTAACAGATCCACATCTTTCTTGTGCTGTGGGCCCCAGACCTGGACTCAGTACTCCAATGAGGACCTAATGAGGGTAGATTGGAGGGGGACAATCCCCTCCCCCAGCCTGCTGGCCACTCTTCTATTGATGCAATCCTGATGCAGTTGGCCTACAAGCATGGACTGCTGGCTCATGTCAAACTTTTCATCCACCAGAACCCTCAAGTCCTTCTCTGCAGGGCTGCTCTCAATGAATTATCCACCCAGACTGTGCTCCTGTCTGGGACTGCGTTACCCCAGGTATAGCACCTTGCACGTAGACTTGTTGAACCTCATTAGGTTCTCATGGGCCCACTTTTCCAGCCTGTCCAGGTCTCTATGGATGGCATCCTTTCCTTCTGTTGTATTGACTGCACCACTCATCTTGGCATCATCTGCAAACTTGCTGAGGGTGCACTCTATTCCACTGTCTATGTTGTTGATAAAAGATATTAAACACTACTGTCGCTAAGACAGACCTCTGAGGGACACTGCTCATCACCAGCCTCCACTTGGACATAGAGCCATTGACCACCACTCTCTGGATGCATCCTTCAAGCCAATTCCTTATCTACTGAATGGTGCACCCTTCAAACCCATATCTCTCCAATTTGGAGATTAGGTTATTCTATTACTTCATCTCTTTTGTCAGTTTTGTTTTGTGTTGCTTCTTGTTCCTGAATCTGTTGCATCTTTTACATGGTTGTTTTAGTTGTTTGCCATTCTAATAAAACTTGTTACTTCATCCTATTCCTTTGTCACTTGATCCTTCACCATGTTTTTCACAACTGTGTAATGAGTTTTATCCTTCTCTGGAGTAAAACAGGAACTTTAAAATATGCAACTTAAATATGAAGTTACTGATTAAATCTTCAATCTAATATTGAAGTCTTCAATATTATGTAAATACTTATTTGTATGTCAGAAAAATTCTTTTAAATAAATCCATCCAAGTTTACTTTACATATTCATTGCACATGTAAAATAATTTTTGTATCATTGCTGTGCTTGAAATGGATATCCAGAATCACAGTGGAACTGAACTCTATGTGTTAAAATGTGGTGATTTTACCTTGCTGGGCAGCTGAACTCCACCACAAATGTTCTCTCACGCCCCCTTCTCAAAGGAAAAAAGGGGAGAAAATATGATGGAAAGGGCTCAAGGGTTCAGGTAAGGATAGGAAAATCACCCAACACTTATCATCATGAGCAAAACAAACACAGAGTAGGGAGATTTATAGAATATGTTGTCTATCATTAGCAGACTAGAACAGTGAGAAACTAAAAACAAACTAAAACCACTTTCCCCCCATCTACCCTATTCTACCTGCTCCCCCCAAGCAGCACATTGGAACATGGAATGGGGGCTGTGGTCAGCCCGTGATTCTTTATCTCCTCTGCTCCTTCACAGTCACTCTCTGCCCCTGCTCCACGTGGGGTCCCTCCTTTGGGATGCCATCCTTCCCAAACTGAGCCTGCGGGGGCTTCCAACAGGCAGCAGCTCTTCAAGAACTGCTTCCACATGGCTCCGTACCACAGGGTCCATCCATCCCCCAGGAGCAAACTGCCCCAGCACAGGTCCCCCATGGGTGGCAGCTCCCCCCAGACCCCCTGCTCCTGCGTGGGCTCCTCTCCACGGGCTGCAGCTCCGGCCTGGGGCCTGCTCCTGCAGGGGCTCTCCATGGGCCGCAGCCTCCTCCAGGCCACATTCACCTGCTGCACTGGGGGCTCCTCCACAGGCTGCAGCATGGAGATCTGCTCCATGTGGGACCCATGGGCTGCAGGGGGGACAGCCTGCTTCACCGTGGCCTTCTCCCTGGGCCAAAAGGGTACTTCTTTTACAAAGAAGTGCAACAAAGTTGGTGAAAGGCCTAGAGAACAAGACTTATGAGGAGCAACTAAGGAAGCTGGGGTTGTTTAGCTTGGAGAAAAGAAGGCTTAGGGGAGACCTTATTGTACTTTACAATTAACTTAAAGGAGGTTATAGTGAGGTGAGGATCGGGCTCTTCTCCCAAGCAGAAAGTGGTAAGATATAAGTGATAAGGGGAAATGGCCTCAAGTAGCACTAGAGGATATTTAGTCTGGATATTAGGAGAAATTTCTTTACTGAAGGGGCTCTGAGCCCCCCCCCCCCCCCCCCCCACACACACACACACACACCCCTCCTCTCCTCACTGCACTGAACTGTGTCTACAGGGCTGTTTCCCAGTCCTCTCTCCCAGCTGCTATTGGCCAGCTTTCTTATCTTTGCTTTCCCAGATGCCCAACCATTGTTGCTCATGGCTCAGCTCTGGCCAACAGCAGGCCCCTTTTGGAGCAGCTGGAGCTGGCTCTGCTCTGATATGGGGCAGCTGCTGGTCTCTGCTTACAGAGGCCACCCCTGCAGTAACTCTACTACTAAACCCTTGCCACGTAAACCCAATACTTAGGGGAATCTAGATCAATCAAAATGGCAAGTTTCTTTCACTTAATGCTTTCTTCCTACTGCACTCTTGCAAATGGTACATCTTGAAGCATTAAGCTGCTTGGTGAAAATCAGATTTCTTTCCTTAGTCTTATGTTTACAATGTGTTGTGGTTTAACCCAGTCAGCAGCTAAACACCACATAGCCATTCGCTCACCCTCCCCCCTCCCCTCTAGGATTGGGGAGAGAAAATGGGAAAGTGAAGCTTGTGAGTTGAGATAAAGACAGTTTATTAAGACAGGAGAATAATAATAACAATAACAATAATAACAATAATGATGATAATAGTACTACTACTAATAATGTGTACAAAACAAGTGATGCACAATGCAATTGCTCACCACCCGCTGACCGATGCCCAGCCTAACCCCGAGCAGTCCGGCCCTCCTCCCCCCAGCTAGCCACCCCTATATATTGTTTAGCATGATGTCAGATGGTATGGAAAACCCCTTTGGCTAGTTTGGGTCACCTGTCCTGGGTCTGTCCCCTCCCAGCTCCTGCTGCACCCCCAGCCTGCCCATTGGCAGGACAGAGTGAGAAGCTGAGATGTCCTTGGCTTGGTGTAAGCATTGCTCTGCAACAATTAAAACATCGGGGTGTTATCAGCACTCTTCTCATCCTAAGCCAAAACATAGCATTCTACCAGCTACTAGGAAGAAAATTAACTCTGTCCTAACTGAAACCAGGACACAGTGGAACATGAAACAACAGCTGTTTTGTTTTGTTTTGTTGTTTGTTTGTTTTTCAGCTTATAAATGTAACCGCAGATGTTCTGTAGATGGCTCCCATTCATCTACTGCAGCAACACCTATTTGCCTGGCTAGTAAGCAGCACTACATCACATGAAAGCAGGTTACAGGGACTTCAGCAGTTATTGGGACAACTGTTTGCCTTTTTTTTTGTTATGATTGAGGTTTTCCATAGTGATGGATTTTTTTGTTGTTGTTTTTATTTGTTGTGGTTGGTTTTTTTTTGTTTGTTTGTTTTTCTTCTGCTTTGGCACTTCTTTGTGTGGGAATAGAAATGTTGTTTTTGCAGAGTTACATTGTTTAGAAGGAGGGAATGTGGTACTGAGATATGCTTACAGTGATAAGAAAGTTTAGCAGGCGACCTTGTAAAATGCAGACAATCAGACTCCTTAGGACAATTAGGTGAAAATCACGGTGTCAAGTCAAGTCAGATAAGTGAAGAAACATTACCACTTCAAGCAGTAAAAATGTCAAAAGAAATTTGAAATTTAACAGGCCAGCGACTGAAGGCCATGCATTGTTTGTGAAGCATCAGATAGATTGTGAATCTGGATTACCCACTCAGCGGGGAAACAGGGGAGGGTCCTGCCATCAAAAGGTATATAAACTGTGTTTTGGAACTAGTAGATGCGCTCTCTCCTGCTTGTGGGGCGCCCGCCATTGCAATCGCGAATAAATTACTACTTCACTGAGATCCTCGCCTGAGCCTAAGTTATTGGCTACAGAGTGTTTCTCACATTTGTGGGGTGTGACAATTTATTGTCTTTTATTTTGTTTTATTTTGTTTTCTGGTTTATGAATTTCTGTAAACCAGAACTCTTGTTTTCAGTTGCTTCAGGTTTTCTGGTTGGTGCAGTTCAGACTGTTTACTCTTTCAAAAGTGAGGGTTGTTAAATAAAAGAGTCCTGTGGCTACTTTTCTAGACCTTGTTTGTAGGTTCTCATTAAAGTCATACAGGGACAGACTAAGAATCACACTACCAAAAATGAAAGAAAGTTTCAATATAATGATTTATTTTGTAGCTACCTTAGAACTTCTCCATAGAGTCAATTTGCAACATCATGTTTGTCATGAAGTGGATCTAGTGGATCTCCTTGTATAATTATCTTCTTACCTTAATGCAATCAGAATGTCATGAAGCTGTCTTTGTAGTTTGTACAATTTTAAAAGATAGTGCAATTTGGCAAGCTTCTAGGTGTATGTGCTGCTGTTTTATTATTATTATTATTATTACTTATTTATTCTTAAAAACAGTAGTAGAAAACACTAGAGATTTATCACTTCAGCAAAACGTTTTGGGGATTTTACATTTTAAGGAGAGGTACTAGCTCATGTTGATATTTGACAGTAACAATGTTGTTTTGGGATTGTATACCTGGTTTTCTGTCAACCTTTATGTAAGACACCTCCCATTTTACTAAAAAAATAGTTATTTTCCTTTTTCTTTCCTTCCCATCCCTTCAAGAGCAAATCCTGTAAACCCAACCTGATTCTGAAATCCAATGGGGAAACCCACTTGAGAAAAAGTACTTTATATTTCATAACTTCTTTCTGTTGCTTTCTCCTTCTCCTTCTCCTTCTCCTTCTCCTTCTCCTTCTCCTTCTCCTTCTCCTTCTCCTTCTCCTTCTCCTTCTCCTCCTCCTTCTCCTCCTCCTTCTCCTTCTCCTTCTCCTTCTCCTTCTCCTTCTCCTTCTCCTTCTCCTTCTCCTTCTCCTTCTCCTTCTCCTTCTCCTTCTCCTTCTCCTTCATCTAGATGTTTGTCTGCAAAATTCACCTAGTTGCAGGGATTGGCTTTGAGGTAGTAACGCAAACACTACTGCTGTTATGTGTTCTTGGGTGTTAATGTTGATAAACAATTATATTAATTTGTCAGGTGTGTTAGATTCATTACATTGAGGAGATTGGGAGGTGGAGGAGGGTCCCTTCTTCCTCAAATATTTCCTAAAATTATCAGGAGTTTCAAGAGTCTAGATGGTAACATCAGAGGGTGCTGCTCATTATGTCTGGGGACAAAGACTGCAATATTCTGGAAAAAAGTATACATAACGAAACCCAGTTTAAGAAAGCCATCCACTCCCACTCCTGTAATACTGTAACCTGAGCATCCCATCAGGAAGAAAACACAGAGATGAAGAATTTGACTATTTTTTCACCCTGTGAACACAAAAAATGAACTATGGTTAGATCTATGTAGAGAGAAAATACTACCTACAATAATATTGTAAAAAGTAGTCTATTGGTTTGTCTTAGGAGAAAAACAGCTTGGATTTTGGAAGCAAGCAGACAGCTGAGCGCTTTTTAAGGGCTGAAGGTCTGAAAATGAACATTGAACTCTCAAACAGAAGACAACTCAAATGGAATGGACTAGTTGCAAATTTCGATGACACCTGAAATAAGAAAAGCAGGTTTGTCCTGAATATATCAATTAATAAATAGACATTATACAGAACTTCCAGCTGGGAGGCTGACCATGTGTTATCATTCTGCACATAGAATTGTTAGACTGGGGAAAATGGGGGACTGGGGCTCCTGAAAGAAGAGGAGCATTAAAGAAAGGATTACTCAAAAAACTGATGTCAGAGAGAGGAAGGGGTCTTGGACAAGGAAGACCTTGTCTGGAGGAAACAATCCAGAAGAAAATAGAGCTGCATGTGGAGGAGCACAGAGGATGCCCAGGAATGATGTTTTGTAACGTATGCGAATGGTGGCACAGCACAAAGCCCATGGCTTTCTGCCCAGCCTCTCAAGGCCAGCAGTTACCTCTTTGCAGGAATGGGCAGCTGGAACCTCGTAAGGGTAGTGATGGGAGCAGAGAAGAATTGAGCATGGGGGGATCACCAGATAGGGTGTTAATTCTGATCTCTTTGGTGCTTAAATAGTCCCAGCATCCAGATCCACCGTGGGCTGGGCTGCTCCATCTCACCTGTCATGAAATACCATTAAGAAATACAGGTCATATGCAAGTTTTGGGGAGTTAAAACATATGTGCTTCTGTTGTGTATGACCTTACCCTTTGTGTTCACTGTGAAAACATTAGCACAAAGGAATTGAAATTGCAAATAGATATTACAGCTTACTTTGTCATAACATTTAGTCAAAATATGTCTGAAATCCTTCCTTTGAAGATGTATTTTGATTCTTGAGAGCCCAACAAGAGAAAAGAGTCATCTGCATATATATAATGACTTTTCATATTCTTGAACAACAAAAAGTGTCTTATAATGTCTTCAGTCCATGTGGAAAAGTTTTTTTTGTCTTTAGATTTGAACGTCTGACTTTGAGGTCTGTTTACCACAGCTGGTGAATGAGAGCACTTGTGAATAGCAAGGTTTATAATCTTTTGAGCCTATGTTCGCTAATGGTGCTGCAATTTTTTTTTTTCAACTTTTTAGTTTAATATATTTTGTGCATACTCAACAGGTAGTATGCCAGTGGGAACAATTTCTCCAGTTGTAGAAGGGGTATGAAAAAAAGTCTTTCTTTTTCCACATGGCTGGGCTTAATGTGCCATAAGTTTGTAGCCCATTATCTCAGTCCAAATAGTGGACCAAGGGGTGTTATCAATACACTGCGTAGTTCTGCTGGAGCCAGTGCTGTTCTTTTGATTCATTCTGCAAGTATAATATCTGTGAGAGTTAGTAGCATAATATATTTTATCAAATATTCTCATACACTGTAAATAAATCAAATGAGAATTGGCCACCATTCCATCATAAAGCTCAAGGATGCTTGGATAAAGTTTTATTTTTCATGGAACCTGTCTAGCTCACATTACTATCAGGGCAGACAAAGATAAATCGTTGGTATGCAAATAATGCCCCTGGAACCTCACAACTCCTCAGTACTTCAAAAGCACCTCAGTTTGATTGGTGGATTAACATACAATCACAGAATCATAGAATGGTTTTGGTTGGAGAGGACCTTAAAGATCACCTTACTAAAGGTCTTGACTTGGATGAGGGAACTGAGTGCACTCTTACTGAATTTGCAGACAACATCAAGCTGAGGCGAAGCGTCGACCTGCTGGAGGGTAGGAAGGCCCTGCAGAGGGACCTGGAAGGGCTGTATTGGTGGGCTGAGGCCAATGGGATGAAGTTCAACAAAAGCAAGTGCCAGGTCCTGCACTGCAATGTTTCAGTTGTTCCCAAGCAGTGCTTACACTAAGCCAAGACCATTTCAGTTTCTCACGCAGGACGGCTGCGGAAGCAGGACGGCTGACCCCAAGTGACCAAAGAGATATTCCATAACATATAATGGAGTTATATGAACAATTCGTATGGGCTGGTTGGCTGGGGTGGTGGTAGGATTGCTGCTTGGGGACAGGCTGGGCATCGCTCAGTGGGTGGTGAGCAATTGCACTGTGCCTCACTTGCTTTCTATATTCTTTATTTTTTTCTTTAACTTTCTGTCCTATTAAACTGTCCTTATGTCAACCCACATAAATTTACTTTGTTTCTTTGTTTAGATTTCTATCCCTCAGCCCACTGCAGTAAAAAATGGTAAAAATATGGAGAAAATTATTCTGGAAATTCTTCAAAAACTCCAGAAGGACAGTGCAGTCATTGCTCATAGCCAACACAGGATCACCAGGGGAAAGTGCTGCTTAACGAACTTGATTTCCTTTTATGAAGTGGTCAGCCATCTAGTTGGCCAAGGGAAGACTACTGATGGCATCTGTTTGGATTTCAGCAAAGACTGGATACTGTTTCTCACTGTCTCCTTCTGGACAAATTGACTGGCACACAGCTAGTCACTAGGGGGCTTCCACAGGCCTCCATTTTAGGGTCGGTTATCTTCAATGTTGTCCTAACTGACTTGCATGTAGGACTTGAGGGCATATTGAGTCAGTTTATGGATGACGCTAAATTGGGAGGAGCAGCTGACTCCATCAAGGGTAGGGAGGCCTTGCAGAGAGATCTTGACAAATCAGAGAGTTGGGCAATCCCCAACAATACGAGGTTTAGCAGGAGCAAGTACCAGATTCCACACCTGGCAAGGGGCAACCCTGGCTGTATGGACGGTCTAGGCGATGAGAGTCTGGAGAGCAGCCCCACAGAAAGGGATGTAGGGGTTTTGTTCAACAGCAAGTTGAACGTGAGTCAACCATGGGCCCTGGCAGCCAGGGGCAGAGCCCACGCATCCATGAGGGGCAACCTCATCCTGGGGTGCCTCCAGCACAGCATCGCTAGCCGGTTGAGGGAAGGGATTATTGTGCTTTGCTCTGTGCTCTTTCAGCATCACCTTAAGTCCTGTATGCAATTTTGGGCACTGCAATATCAGAAGGCCATAAAACTCTCAGAGAGCATCCAGAGAAGGGCTTCAGAATGGTGAATGGTCTGGAGGGCAAGATGGACAAGGAGCAGCTGAGGTCCCTGTGTTTGTTCAGCCTGCAGAAGACTGAGGAGAGGCCTCATGGCAGCCTGCAGCTTCCTCACAAGGGGAGCAGAGGGGCTGGTGCTGAGCTCTGCTCTCTGGAGACAGCGACAAAACTCGAGGGAATGGCATGAGGCTGTGATAGGGGAGGGTCTGGCTGGAGGTGAGGAAAATATTCTTCACTGACAGGGGCCTTGGCCACTGAAACAGGCTTCCCAGTGAAGTGGTCAGGGCAGCAAGCCTGCTGGAGTTCACAAAACATCTGGGTAATGATCTCAGACATGTGCTTTGGATTTTGGGGGCTCCTGTGTGGAGCCAGTAGATGGACTTGAGGATCTGTGGGGGTACCTTTCAGCTGGCAATATTCTAGCATTCGATAGACTCCCAGTCACAGACATCTGTTGTGTGTCCATGCAGCAGAACAAGCTGGAACACACTGTGACCATTTCTGACTGTCCCACAGCTCCCAGACCAGGAGGCTATTTTGGAGGGAATGTCCTGGGCACTGCCCTCTTCCCAAAGCCCAGCGGGCACAAAGCCTGTGGCTGACCAGGCCCGGGCCACCCCAGTACTGTGAAGACACCAGGCAGGGGAGCCCTGCATTGGAGCTGCGACGACCTCAAGCAGCTGCCAGGACAGACAGGACTGTTACCTCACTAAGCAATGGGCTGTGACCTCGCAGCCCTCACTGTGTATCTTGGGATGCCAGCAGAGGCCACGTCAGCCTAGCTCGTGGCTGGACTCCTGCTGAGGCTTAGAGAATCGAGCGAGGATTTGGTGGAGCCATGCTGTGGGGCCGCCAGTTGCTGTTCTCAGTGCCCATCCCCACAGTCATTGCCTGTGTTTCCCTAGCCCTGCCTGGCTCAGGCAGCCAGGGCCCTGTGAGGCGTGCTCGCAGCAGCACAGGTGAACTGTGCAGGGATGTGTGCCCTGGGACGGTGGGCGGGGGGCATTGGACAGCCCAGCCACGGGGCTGGGGCCAGGGAGGTTCCATCTGAGGGGCCAGGGCACTGCCGCTGCCCACCCTGGCACAGCCAGTGACCCTGGCCTCTCTCCTTCTTGCAGCATGAAGCACCTGTCACAGCAGAGCCAGTGAGGGGAAGCAGCTTCCCATCTGCAGCTTTCCCCAACCCGCAGCAGTGAGCCAACACTATGGCCAGAGAGGCCGACGTCACCTGCCCTGTGTGCCAGGGGACCCCAAAGGGTGCCAGCTACGTCAGCCCGTCTACACCAATTCTACTTTGGCTGCATCATGCGCTAGGCCAAGAGAAGTGCCAACTGCCCCCTCTGCAGGCAGGACATCACCTCCATCCACTACTCTATCTGGTTGGAAGATGACTTTCTGGAGGCCCAGGTTGTCCACTGTGCAGAGCCTCAAGATGACAGCCACCAGGATGAGCAGGGGGCTGCTGAGCCAGTGCCCCAGACTGTTGAGGGATTTCTTGAAACAGCAAAAATCCCATGGCTTGCTGTAGCTGAGCAAACCAAGCTACCAGGGCAACTATGAGAAGTTCCCATGACAGTGTTCCCACATCGCCCAATTGAGGAATTCAGGAAAATATTGTTACCAGCAGCTGGCCTCAAGGACAAGGTCTATGTGACTGTTAATCACAAGGGGGTTGTTTTCTTGCAGGTGGGGTTGTTTTCTTGTAGCTGTTTGTCTGAGTGCTTTTGACCAATAATCTTGTGTGAAACACTGTCCACCCCTGTTAAGTTCTCTATAAAAGTTAGGCTATTCGGGCAATAAATTGGAGCATGATCTGACTCTACTGGTGTCTGTCGTGCTTTCGGCCGTGCTTCCTGCAACATATGGCGCCCGAACAAGGACCCGAACAGGACATCGCAGCGGCGCCGGGACAAACATCGCAGCGCAGCGGGACACTAGCGGCGCCGGCACATCGGAACGCAGGGGGACCAGGAAACCAGTGGCGTCGGGACCAGTGGCGCCGCGACATCGGCGCGGCGCCAGGACATCGGAGCACCCATCCGACCGGCGCTGGAGCAGACCAGACACCAACCTGGAAACACTGTACACAGGCCTCACGGTGAGACGCGGTACTCCCGGTGAGAGATGCGGGACGCGGAAAACGGAATCGCGGTGAGACGCGGAATCGCAGTGGGACACGGGAAACGGAATCGCGGTGGGACGCGGAATCGCGGTGAGACGCGGGAAACGGAATCGCGGTGGGACGCGGAAAACGGAATCGCGGAGGGACGCGGAATCGCGGTGGGACGCGGGAAACGGAATCGCGGTGGGACGCGGAATCGCGGAGGGACGCGGAATCACGGTGGGACGCGGAAAACGGAATCGCGGTGGGAAGCGGAATCGCGGAGAGACGCGGAAAAAGGAATCGCGGTAAGACGCGGAATCGCGGTGGGACACGGAATCGCAGTGAGACGCGGAAAACGGAATCGCGGTGGGACGCGGGAAACGGAATCGTGGTGGGACACGGAAAACGGAATCGCGGTGGGACGCGGGAAACGGAATCGCGGTGGGACACGGAAAACGGAATCGCGGTGAGACGCGGAATCGCGGTGGGACGCAGAAAAATGAATCGCGGTCGGACGCGGAATCGCGGTGGGACGCGGAAAAAGGAATCGCGGTGGGACGCGGAATCGCGGAGAGACGCGGAAAAAGGAATCGCGGTGAGACGCGGAATCGCGGGGGGACGCGGAATCACGGGGGGACGCGGAAAAGGGAATCGCGGAGAGATGCGGAATCGCGGAGAGACACGGAAAAAGGAATCGCGGAGAGATGCGGGAAATTTGAAGTAATCGCATGAAATTGAAGTAATCGCGGTGCGATACGGGCCATCCGAGATCGAGTTGCTACGGGAGACCAGAGGCGTCAGTGGACAACGGCAGCCGACCCTCACCGTGTGGCGAGTAGGCACAGAGCAGAGGGACGGACATCAGGACCCTGCAGCCTGTCTGACGTGACCATGGAGGCAGCGGCGGCTGTGCTGCTTCTCTCTGGCATTCTTTTTATAAGAACTTTATCTTGTAATGCAAAAAAGGCTATTCATCCCCAGATCGGTGTTATAACTATGTTTCTGGATAAGATTCCGTGGGGTTGCCACATTCTACAGATTACTAGTGACAATTTAGCTCTATTGTGGGGCAGGAGTGCAGAGACGCAGATTACACTGCCAAATGACCACCGGCAGGCTTGTTCACAAACAGCTTCTAGGGTTGCAGCTGGCACTGCCTGCAGCCGTAAAACAGACGTTACACTCTCTTTCCTAACTAGGAATCATGTGTCTCATCCATTTGTGGTGAATGGTCAGTGGCAAAAAGAAAAGGAGGATGCCACTGACACTAACAGCATGGGTAATAGGAGTAGTATAAGTGACACAGGTGCGGAGCGGTGGCAGGCGCTGCTGCTCTGTGGGGCGCTCTGCCTGCTGCTCGCCCTCGCCTGCCTGTGCACTGCCGCCGACAGTGCAAGAGTAAAATGTGAAGACTGCTCAGATGGCAGTGATGGGAGTGCTTGTGTAAAGAAGATGTGTGCTGAACTTGACTTTGTCTGCAACAGTGGTCAGTGTGTGCCAAATAGATGGCCGTGTGATGGGGATCTGGACTGTGAAAATGGGTCTGATGAGAGTGCTGATCTGTGTCATATGAGAACATGTCGGGTAAATGAAATTAGCTGTGGTCCTCAGTCAGTCCAGCGTATCCCAGTGTCCTGGAAATGTGATGGTGAAAAGGACTGTGACAGTGGAGAAGATGAAGAGAATTGTGGCATTGTGACTTGTAGTGCAGCAGAATTCACATGCAGTAGTGGGCAATGTATTTCCAAAAGCTTTGTCTGCAATGTTCAAGATGACTGCAGTGATGGTAGCAATGAGCTGGAGTGTGCACCTCCTACCTGTGGTGTTCATGAGTTTCAGTGCAAGAGTTCTACCTGCATCCCTATAAGCTGGGTGTGTGATGATGATGCTGACTGCTCCGACCACTCGGATGAATCTTTGGAGCAGTGTGGCCACCTGCCTGCACCTCCGGTGAAGTGTTATACTAGTGAGGTGCAGTGCGGCTCAGGTGAATGTATCCACAAGAAGTGGCGATGTGATGGAGATCCTGATTGCAAGGATGGAAGTGATGAAATTAACTGCCCTTCTCGGACCTGCAGGCCAGACCAGTTCAGATGTGAAGATGGGAATTGTGTCCATGGGAGTAGGCAGTGCAGTGGTGTAAGAGACTGTCTGGATGGCACTGATGAAGCAAACTATAACAATGTTATTCAGTGCTCTGGACCTGACAAATTCAAGTGCAGAAGTGGAGAATGCATAGATATCAATAAAGTGTGTAACCAGCAGAGAGACTGCAAGGACTGGGGTGATGAGCCCCTGGAGGAATGCATCATAAAGGAATGTGACTGTCCAGCTGAGTTTGACTTTGTAGACAAGAGAAACTGTGGAGACATTGATGAATGCCAAAACCCTGGTATCTGTAGTCAAATCTGTATCAACCTGAAAGGTGGCTACAAAAGTGAACGTAGCCGTGGCTATCAGATGAATCCTGCTACAGGAACCTGGAAAAGGCCATACGGGTACAAAAACACAAATAACACCTGTGATTACAATGACGCTGCTAAGCAGGGTTTAGGGGTTTATAGCATGGAGACAAGGGGTAACAACTCCAGTGTTTGGAACAATTGTACAGCTTTGGCCTTACCTACTGATGTGCTTCGGATTTGTGGGGATGGGGCCTGGCAAGGTATCCCTGCAAATGCTATCAGATGTCCATGTTACTTAGATAAACTCATTGTATTTGCTCCTAGCTTGTTACAGTTGTGTGAGATCACCAGACATAAATGGGCATTGCTTGCATTGGATTGCAATGATAATGTTGAATTGTGTGGGGTTGCAGCTAGAGCGGCATTAGCAATTTCAGTGCCTGGAGTGGCATCTGCGGCCGCACGTAACAACTTAGAAAAATTGGTATGCTGGGCCGAGAGGCAAGCCTATGCCACGACAGAGATACTTGAGGAGATGTTACCAGATCAAAATAGTCTGCGACATCTGCTTTTACAGGATCAAGCTGCTATTGACATCTTGCTTTTGGCTCAAAGGAATGGGTGTGACGACTTTGAGGGAATGTACTGTTTAAACCTTTCTGATCATAATGAGTCAATTCACAAATCCACTACTTTCCTGAAAGAGCACATGAGAAAGATTCAATATGGTATCAATCCTTTCAATCAATGGTTCACTGACTTGTTTGAAACAAAGTGTAGATGGTTGCTGGGTTTAATCACAAGGGGATTAAGGATTTGGTTTATGGTGGTGGTAATCATCGTTGTGTGTTGTAAGTATAGCTAAAGAGTTACTTGTAAAACTGCTGTGTCAAGCTTGGTTTGCTCAAAAGAAGAAGGGGGAATTGTTGAGGGATTTCTTGAAACAGCAAAAATCCCATGGCTTGCTGTAGCTGAGCAAACCAAGCTACCAGGGCAACTATGAGAAGTTCCCATGACAGTGTTCCCACATCGCCCAATTGAGGAATTCAGGAAAATATTGTTACCAGTAGCTGGCCTCAAGGACAAGGTCTATGTGACTGTTAATCACAAGGGGGTTGTTTTCTTGCAGGTGGGGTTGTTTTCTTGTAGCTGTTTGTCTGAGTGCTTTTGACCAATAATCTTGTGTGAAACACTGTCCACCCCTGTTAAGTTCTCTATAAAAGTTAGGCTATTCGGGCAATAAATTGGAGCATGATCTGACTCTACTGGTGTCTGTCGTGCTTTCGGCCGTGCTTCCTGCAACACCAGACTACAGTGAGTGGCCTCCTGCCTGAGGAATGGGCGGCCCTCTTCAGGGACTACCCGGATATCCTCGGTCCGCTGAGGCCCTGGGTGCGTCAGCAAGCTAGGGAGTTGTTCAGGGCTGCCTGGTGGGACCAGGATATGCTGGAGGCCAGTGTCACTGCTTGTCTGTGCCACTGCGGGCTGGTGGAAGAGGCCTAGGTCTGGGAGCTGCAGCCATTTCTGCAGGGCCATACATCAAGCTTTGTGCACTGGCTCATTGATGGAACTGTGGAGATGTGTAGTGATGAGTTCCTTCAGGATCTGGGGCTCCTGGAACCCCCTCCTACCAGCCAGCACCAGAACAGTCCTGAGGTGGACCTTGAGGGCTACCACGATGCCAGAGAGCCAGAAGACATCCCTGCAGCCACCCCCAGCCCTACTGCCTCCCCCAGGGAGACCCGTCTCCCCAGCCTGCTCTCCTCCAGCAGCCCAGAGACTTCTGATATGGAGGAGCTCCCCAGCACCTCCAGTGCTGCCCTGCATGGGGGTCCTGGCTACCCGCCCACCGCACCCATCCCCAGGGAGCAGGAGGATCCCTTCACAGAGCTGGGACAAGAGCCAGCCGAAGATGTTGCAGTACAGGGCTGCAGCCACAGGCCCTTTCCTTCTGGCCAGGGCCAGGGGGGAGAAAAGAAAAGAAATATTAGAATTTTGAAGGGAAGTGACTTGTTTTGAAAGTTTCCTCATAGGCTGACTTTCATGAATGTCAGCACAAAGGTTTTGAATTTTTTTGAAAAGGTTTTTGAAAAGATTTTTTTATTTTGAAACAAAACACCATTTGTCAGAAAACAGAACAGTTTTAAAGCTGTCATCAGTACTCAGTGTTCAGTGATGGCTACTGCAGATACTATAGAGATTTCTGTATTTGAAGTATTAACTAAGGAAATGTTGCAGTAACTTTTAATTGCTTTTGCAAATTTGAGTAAAAACCTTTGATCAAACTGTAGTCAAAAGGAATTAAGATTATCTTCTGCAGTGGAGATTTGTTTTCTTTCCAACGGAGTGTTGTGGTTTAACCCAGCCAGCAGATAAACACCACACAGCCGTTCACTCACCCTCCCCCCTCCCTCTCTGGGGACTGCACCGGAGCAGCCAGGTGACAAGCTGCTCACCTATGCAGCGACCAAAATCTTTTCGCACATCTCGTACCTCGCGCTGGTATAGGTTTCAGGTAGTTACTGTTGATTTTTCGACATCCTCATCTTCCTCTTCCTGAATCCCTGATGGCCCAGCATCGTCTTCTCTATACGTAGACCTAGCAGAAGACTCTCTGCATTCTAAACGACCTGAATCTCTATACCATTTTTTCACCTTCTCTACAGGGGTAACTGGCACTGCTACAGCTTGTTTCTCTGACCCAGACACAGGAGCTGGAGCTGGAGCTGGAGCGGCTGCAGGAGCTGGAATGGCTGCAGGGTCCATTGTAGGGGTTGGAGTGGCCGTTCGGCCTGTCACAGGACTTGGAGTGGCCACCGGATCTGTCATTAGGTTGACAGTAGCATCAATTGCAGCTCAATAGGCATGGGACAGACCCCAGCACGCTACAGTGATTTGTGTCACTTTGGAACTGCCAGTGCCATGAAACCTTTTTTTCAAGGATTCTGCCAGTTTTTTAGGATTTTGCAGTTGTTCAGGAGTGAATTTCCAAAACACTGGAGATGCGCACTTGTTGAGGGATCTGTGAAACAGCAAGGAGGTCATGACTTGCTGCAGCTGAGCAAACCAAGCTACCAGGACAACTATGAGAAGTTCCCATGACAATGTTCCCATGTCGCCCGGTTGAGTAATTAAAAAATATTGTTGCCAGCAGCTGGCTTCAAGGACAAGATCTACGTGACTACTAATCACAAGGGGGTTGTTTTCTTGCAGGTGGGGTTGTTTTCTTGTAGTTGTTTGTCTGAGTGCTTTTGACCAATAATCTTGTGTGAGATGCTATCCGCCCCTATTAAATTTGCTATAAAAGTCAGACTATTTGGGTAATAAAGGGAGAGCATGATCTGACAATACAGGTGTCTGTTGTGTTTTCAGCCATTCTTCCTTGAACACCCACTGCTCTGGAAACCTGTCCATATCCTCCCACACTCCCTGCCACTCACAACTATACTGCCTCTGGGCAGATCTCTGAATGAGATTCCTAAGTAGTTTTTTAGCCTTAAACAAAACCTGAAGCGCATTCAGGAGACATAATAACAAGATCATGCTGTTCTGAGTATCCCAAGGATATTCAATATCTTGGAGAACTATTGTAATAAGCTCGGAGGATAAGAGGGTGGTGAAGGAGAAAGGGAGAGTGAACAAACAGAAAAAATATCTTCCCCTTTCCCCCCCACAGATTGGCTCCCTGATGAAAAAAGGCAGTAGGTGTAATTATTAATAGCTTAAGAGATATGGTTTCCAAAGTATAGAATCGACGACAGTGCTGAGTACAAATACCAGGTTAGAGTCATGACCAGAAATTTCATCATATCATACACCGCACAGTACCATAATGATATTAAACCAGGGCGCAGAAAGGATAAACAGTAATACTAATAATAATGTGTACGAAACAAGCGATGCACAGTGCAGTTGCTCACCACCCGCTGACCAATGCCCAGCCTAACCCTGAGCAGTCCGGCCCCCCCATCCCGGCTAGCCACCCCTATATATTGTTCATCTTGACATCAGATGGGATGGAATACCCCTTTGGCCAGTTTGGGTCAGCTGTCCTTGGTCTGTCCTCCCCTCCCAGCTCTTGCTGCACCCCCAGCCTCCCCGTTGGCAAGACAGAGCAAGAAGCTGAAACATCCTTGGCTTGGTGTAAGCACTGCTCTGCAACAATTAAAACATCGGGGTGTTATCAGCACTCTTCTCATCCTAAGCGAAAACATAGCACCCTACCAGCTACTAGGAGGAAAATTAACTCTGTCCTAACTGAAACCGGGACATGGGGTCAATAGGACTGTTGCTGGAGATTAATTTCTGATTCAAATAAAATAAAAATATTTTTGATTAATGGCTTTTAGAAGATATAAAATCAGAAAGAAAAGATCTTCTAATTGATTATGTTTGCGTGTTAGCATCTGTTTTACAAATCACTCCATGTTTCATTCAGTGGTAATCTTCTCTAGTTTCCATGGTACTTAACAGATTCAATTTGAAGAGGAAACACAGGTTAGTAAAGTGTTAACTTTTTTTTTTTTTGGGGGGGGAGAGGGAGCAAAGAGCACAAGTGATCCAAAAGTAAGAAAATGTTGATTAATTGGCCTCTACAAATACCTGTTAAACAAATTTTAGTTGGTCAAGCTGTAAACATTCGTTAAAAATCAATTATAAGATTGCTGTAATTCCAAAAAACACCCCTCAATTGTAGTCTTTATCTTCATCATGTAATGTGCAGCTAAGCTTCCCACTAGTGAAATTTAATTTCAGGAAGATAACAAATATATTCTTTAACACTTTTCCAGTTGTAATGAAAGTATATCCTCCATAATGTGAGTTCATAATTGCACAATTTTGTAATAAATAGCTCAGTCTTCAAAATAGGACTATAATCAAAGTTAAAAGTTTATTAAAGGAATAGAGGTAAGCAAACAGCGCTGGGTGCGCCAGGAGTCTCTGCTCCACCAAGATGCACACCAGTTACATCAGGCGGCTGGTTTTTATGCTCCTAGGGTAATACATATTCATTACTACTCCTAGAAAAAATCAGGGTTATCATAATTAGTTTTTGGAATCCAAACCCTCCTACTGGAGCATGCATATCAGTCTCCGGTGGGCCCTCTGGGGGTCTCTAGGGGTCTCTCATGCTGAAGGCTCATAGTCTTCCTCCCTCTTGTCCTTCTCCTCTGCCCAACTTGGCTGTATGTCAGAGACTTGTGCAGCACCCCCTGCAAGCTTTGTCTTTTAGTTGTTCTTCAGCTCTCCCCGTCTCCTTAATCTCCTGGCCAGATATCAGAGACTTGCATAGTGTCCCATGCAATAGTCATAATAGTTAGCAGTTATTCTGAAACCCCACCAGATACCAGAGACTTCAAGGAAAATCCTACAAATACATTTCCCTTCAAGCTCTCTATTGACATGAATTGCTAAAACATTCCTTTGCAAGATGCAAGAACTTTATACATTAACCACTCTGTTTCTCTTAGACTTGTGGTTATACAAGGGTATGTAAGACAGAAGGTCACATTCATCATACCATGCGGCCCTAGCATTGTTCCATACTGACACGAATCAGATGAACATATCTCACAATCCCCCATTTCCTTTTTCATGGCATTGATTCGTGTTTTCCTTTCTAATCAAGTCAATACTTGCCGAATTGATATCAATTGATACCAATTTTGGATCTTTGTTTGTTTTTATTATCATCAGGGAATGGGTTTTCTCTTTCCCTGGTTTTTGGTTCTGGGTCAACAGGTACCGCAGATATTTGCATTCCTTGTATAACTGAGTGTATTAGTCTGGTAATACCAGGTATTAAACATGGAATTATTAACAATCCTCCACATATCCCCAATACAACCATCATCATTTTAGCAAACCAATCACCACCCATAAAGCCCCCTTCCATAATCCTCTTAGATCGATTCCATTCCAAATTTGAACTGGGACATGTGCAATTTTCTTCATTTCCTTTACAAGTTCATTTACAGCTTTTCTTTCTGTTGTGGTTTAACCCAGCTGGCAGCTAAACAACACACGGCCGCTCCTTCACCTCCCCCCCTCCTTCTCTGGGATGGGAGAGAGAAATGGGAAAGTGAAGCCTGTGAGTTGAGATAAAGACAAGAAAATAATAATAACAATAATAATAATGACAATAATGATGATAATAGTACTACTAGTAATAACGTGTATGAAACAAGTGATGCACAATGCAATTGCTCATCACCCGCTGTCCGATGCCCAGCCTAACCCCGAGCAGTCCGGCCCTCCTCCCAGCTCTTGCATGCCTAGCCTGGCCACTGGCAGGACAGAGTGAGAAGCTGAAATGTCCTTGGCTTGGTGTAAGCACTGCTCTGTAACAATTAAAACATCAGCATATTATCAGCACTCTTCTCATCCTAAGCCAGAACATAAGCATTCTACCAGCAACTAGGAAGAAACACCTTCATCATCAATCTCTGGTTTTATTTATAACTATTTCTATTACAGCTAATAACCTAATTATTCTATTAACTGTATATTTTGGGGTCCTATAGCCCCAGGATCCATCTTCTGCCCACGTAGCTGAATCATAATAGGCAAACGCCTTCAATCAAGGGGTTGGGCCTGCTTTCAGGGTCGATTCGGGCTTGTGTTCAGCCTGTCAGGGTGATCCAGCTCCTGGAAAATGAATCACAATTTTATATACGTTTAAAGAAAAGAGGTTCTTATGTTATTTTCTCAGGACAACCTGACCTTAGTGTGGGAGAAGTCTGGTCGAGGCCCTCTCACTCGGCAGTGTGGTGGTTTTACCGTGCTGGGCAGCTAAACCCCACAACCGCTCTCTCACTCCCCCTCCTTTAGATAAGGAGGGGGAGAAGTAAAGCAAAGAACAACTCACGGGTTGAGATAAGGATAATTTAATTAAAGGGAAATAATTATAATAATTAAATAAAGACTACCATGAACTAAACAATTTAACTAAGGGGAAATAAAAGGGAAAGGGGAAAAAGGGAGGAAAACAAACAAACAAAATAAATGAAAGCTATATGGAAGTGCAGAGGAAAGAAATTACTCTCTACTTCCCACAAATGAGCGATGATTGACCACGTCCTTGAAGCAAGGCCTCAACGCACGCAGCCGGTGTTCGAGAGGAGGACCGACGTCTTCTCAACGAGAGCCCACCCCTCCCCTCTTCTTCCTGTTTCCACCTTTTATTGCTGAGTGTGACACCACATGGTATGGAATATCCCTTTGATTGGTTTAGGTCAGCTGCCCTAGTGATGTTTCTCTCCTCACTTTTTTGCCCACCCCCTAGGAGGGTTAGAGAAAGGCCCAATGCTGTGCCACTGCTGCTCAGCAGTAGACACAACACTGGTGTGATAACACTGCTGTTCCAGCTACAAGTACAGAGTACGGCACTGAATGGGCTGCTGCCGGGAAAGTTAACATTCCAGCCAGACCCAGTACAGGCAGTCAATACCCATAGGGGTTGCCTCCCTCGGTAGACCATACACACCGCAGTGGAGGGTCCTGCCCCGGTCTTGCCTTCTCCCTTTCCTCCCTTCAGGCTTGTTCCCTTTATTTGGCATCCTTAATTCATGCAGAGCCTCGTTGCCAGAATATTAGTTCTTCTTTAGCTTTAGTTTCAGTTCCCTGCCTCTCCACTCACCCTCGCAAGGAAGTTGTAGATCGCAATGAGGTCCCCCCTCAGCCTCCTCTTCTCCAGGCTGAACAGGCCCAGTGACCTCAGCCACTCCTCATACATCTTCCCCTCTAGGCCTTTCACCATCTTCGTTGCCCTCCTCTGGACACTCTCCAACAGTCCTTTTTGTACTGCGGTGCCCAGAATTGCACACAGTACTCGAGGTGAGGCCGCACCAGCGCAGAGTAGAGCGGGACAACTGCTTCCCTCAACCGACTAGCAATGCTGTGCTTGATGCACCCCATTTTTGCCTTCTTTCTCTTTATGTCCACCTATATAATTACTCTGGTCTTTCAACATCCATCTAAGGTTTTTTTTGGAATCACATCAAATGAAAAATTTTTGTTTTACATTGACTATGACTTTTCCCATATAAGCATTACATATGTTACACAAGCATATAAGTAGTAGTACTCCTGAAATGTTTATCAGTTCTTCCTTTCCCCTTGAATTTCAAGCTTCACCTTTTGTATTGGAATAGCCATTTTATGTGGCTTTTTTTATGAAATAACTCCAAGTAGACCTCAGACTGATCCTTCCATGTCACAGACTGTAATAATGAACAAAGAATCTGATGCAATGTCTAATTTTGTTAAGTTGGCCAGAATGCTATGAGTTTTCATTATGATACCGCTAAGATAAGGCTTGTTAAAAATACAAAACATGAACACACAAAACTGGGAAGAGGGTGTAAATAAAACCTCTTTCCAAAACAACAATAACAGCAGCACTGTAGCATCCTTAGCTCTGCACAATACATTTGAATCTTTCAAATACTTCTTTCATTGTTTGCAATAGTTTTATGTAGTCATGTGATAATAGTTTCAAAGCATGTAACAGGGCAATCATAACCTGACAAGACTTGTCAGAACTATATGCTGGAAGACCAGCTTATAGCTGAATAGACAAAGAGGAAAAACATGGTATCTGTCATAACCAGATCTGTGAGAGATCCAGAGTAGAGCGGGACAGTCACCTCCCTTGACCAACTAGCAATGCCATGCTTGATGCATCCAAGGATGCCCTCCTGGCTGCCAGGGCACACTGCTGGCTCATATTCAACTTGCTGTCAACCACAACCCCCAGATCCCTCTCTGCGGGGCTGCTCTCCAGCGTCTCATCCCCCAGTCTGTACATATAGCCAGGGTTGCCCCTTCCCAGGTGCAGGACCCAGCACTTGCTTTTGTTAAACTTCATGTGGTTGGTGATCGCCCAGCTCTCCAATCTGTCCAGATCTCTCTGCAAGGCCTTTCCACCCTCATCAGAGTCTACAATTGCTCCAAGTTTGGTGTCATCGGCAAATTTGCTCAGAACACCTTCTAGTCCTACATCCAAATCATTTATAAAGACATTGAAGAGGACTGGCCCTAAAATGGAGCCTTGAGGGACCTCACTAGTGACCATCCGCCAGCCAGATGTGGCCCCATTTACCACAACCCTTTGAGCCCTGCCCATCAGCCAATTGCTCACCCATTGTATGATGTTTTTGTTTAGCTGTATGCTGGACATTTTTTCCAGTGGGATCCTATGGGAAACTGTGTCAAAAGCTTTGCTGGAGTCCAAAAAGATCACATCATCTGGTTTCCCTTGTTCAACTAGACGGGTGATCTTATCATAAAAGGAAATCAGATTTATTAAGCAGGACCTACCCTCTCGTCAACCCATGTTGGCTGGGACCAGCGACTGCATTGTCCCCCAGGTGTGCCTCAGTAACTTCAAGAATCATCTTCTCCATAATTTTACCACGCACTGACGTGAGACCGACAGACCTGTAATTGCCATATGTCCTGGTTTCAGCCTGGCACGTCAGACGCACAGAAGTATAAGGCTTTAGTAGACACCGGTGCACAATGTACTATAATGCCATCGTGATATAAAGGACCAGAGCCCATCTATATTTGTGGAGTGACAGGGGGATCTCAGCAGTTGACTGTATTGGAGGCTGAAGTGAGTCTGACTGGGAATGAGTGGGAAAAGCACCGCATTGTGACTGGCCCGGATGCTCCATGTATCCTTGGCATAGACTATCTTAGAAGAGGATATTGCAAGGACCCAAAAGGGTTCCGGTGGGCTTTTGGTATAGCTGCCTTAGAGACAGAAGGCATTAAACAATTATCTACCTTGCCTGGTCTCTCAGAGGACCCCTCTGTTGTGGGGTTGCTGAGGGTCGAAGAACAGCAAGTGCCAATCGCTACCACAACTGTGCACCGGCGGCAATATCGCACTAACCGAGACTCCCTGATTCCCATCCATAAGCTAATTCGTCAATTGGAGAGCCAAGGAGTGATCAGCAAGACTCATTCATCTTTCAATAGTCCCATATGGCCAGTGCGAAAGTCTAATGGCGAGTGGAGACTAACAGTGGACTATCGTGGCCTGAACGAAGTGACGCCACCACTGAGTGCTGCAGTGCCGGACATGCTGGAACTTCAGTACGAACTTGAATCGAAGGCAGCCAAGTGGTACGCCACAATTGATATCGCTAATGCATTTTTCTCCATCCCTCTAGCAGCAGAGTGCAGGCCACAATTTGCCTTCACTTGGAGGGGAGTCCAATATACTTGGAATCGGCTGCCCCAGGGGTGGAAACACAGCCCTACCATTTGCCATGGGCTGATCCAGTCTGCGCTAGAGCAGGGGGAAGCTCCTGAACACCTGCAGTACATCGATGACATTATTGTGTGGGGTGACACAGCAGAGGAAGTTTTCGAGAAAGGGAAGAAAATAGTCCAAATCCTTCTGAAAGCTGGTTTTGCCATAAAAAAAAATAAAGTCAAAGGACCTGCACGAGAGATCCAGTTTTTAGGAATAAAATGGCAAGATGGACGTCATCAAATCCCAATGGATGTGATCAGCAAAATAACAGCTATGTCCCCACCAACTAACAAAAAAGAAACACAGACTTTCCTAGGTGTTGTGGGGTTTTGGAGAATGCACATCCCAAATTACAGTCTGATTGTAAACCCGCTCTACCAAGTAACCCGTAAGAAGAATGAGTTTGAATGGGGCCCTGAACAACGACAAGCCTTTGAACAAATCAAGCAGGAAATAGTCCATGCAGTAGCCTTTGGACCAGTTCGAACAGGACCAGATGTAAAGAATGTGCTCTACACTGCAGCCAGGGAGAACGGCCCCACCTGGAGCCTCTGGCAGAAAGAACCTGGGGAAACTCGAGGTCGGCCCCTGGGGTTTTGGAGTCGGGGATACAGAGGATCTCAGGCCCGCTATACTCCAACTGAAAAGGAGATATTGGCAGCATATGAAGGAGTTCGATCTGCTTCGGAGGTGGTCGGTACTGAAGCGCAGCTCCTCCTAGCACCCCGATTGCCGGTACTAGGCTGGATGTTCAAGGGAAGGGTCTCTTCTACGCATCATGCAACTGATGCTACGTGGAGCAAGTGGGTTGCACTGATCACTCAGCGGGCTCGAATAGGAAACCCCAGTCGCCCAGGAATATTGGAAGTGATTATGGACTGGCCAGAAGGCAAATACTTTGGGATATCATCAGAGGAGGAGGTGGGTCGTGCTGAAGAAGCCCCACTGTACAACCAGTTACCAGAGAATGAAAAGAAATATGCCCTGTTCACTGATGGGTCCTGTCGTATTGTGGGGAAGCATCGGAGATGGAAGGCTGCTGTATGGAGTCCTACACGGCGAGTTGCAGAAGCTGCTGAGGGAGAAGGTGAATCGAGTCAGTTTGCAGAAGTGAAAGCCATTCAGCTGGCTTTAGACATTGCTGAACGAGAAAAATGGCCAGTTCTCTATCTCTACACCGATTTATGGATGGTAGCAAATGCCCTGTGGGGATGGTTACAGCAATGGAAGCAAAACAACTGGCAGCATAGGGGCAAACCCATCTGGGCTGCTGCTTTGTGGCAAGACATTGCTGCTCGGGTAGAGAACCTGGCTGTGAAAGTACGTCACGTAGATGCTCATGTGCCCAAGAATCGGGCTACTGAAGAACATCAGAACAACCAGCAGGTGGATCAGGCTGCTAAGATTGAAGTAGCTCAGGTGGACCTGGATTGGCAGCATAAAGGTGAATTATTTATAGCCCGATGGGCCCATGACACCTCAGGCCATCAAGGCAGAGATGCAACATACAGATGGGCTCGTGATCGAGGGGTGGACCTGACCATGGATGCTATAGCACAGGTTATTCATGACTGTGAAACATGCACTGCAATCAAGCAAGCCAAACGGTCAAAGCCTCTTTGGTATGGAGGACGATGGCTGAAATATAAATATGGAGAGGCCTGGCAGATTGATTACATCACACTCCCTCAAACTCGCAATGGCAAGCGCCACGTACTTACAATGGTGGAAGCAACCACCGGATGGCTGGAAACATATCCTGTGCCTCATGCCACCTCCCGGAACACTATCCTGGGCCTTGAAAAGCAAGTCCTATGGCGACATGGTACCCCAGAAAGAATAGAGTCAGACAATGGAACTCATTTCCGAAACAACCTTATAGACACTTGGGCCAAAGAACATGGTATTGAGTGGGTGTATCACATCCCCTATCATGCACCAGCCTCCGGGAAAGTTGAACGATACAACGGACTGTTAAAGACTACATTGAAAGCAATGGGCGCTGGAACATTCAAAAACTGGGATACGCATTTGGCAAAGGCCACCTGGTTAGTCAATACTAGGGGATCTGCCAACCGAGCTGGACCTGCCCAATCAAACCTGTTACGTACTGTAGATGGGGATAAAGTTCCTGTAGTGCATGTAAGAAATATGCTGGGTAAAACAGTCTGGGCTACTCCTGCCTCAGGAAAAGGCAAACCTATTCGTGGAATTGTTTTCGCTCAGGGACCTGGATACACTTGGTGGGTGATGCAAAAGAACGGAGAGGTCCGGTGTGTACCTCAAGGAGATTTAATACTGGGTGAGAATAGCCCATGAACTGAATTGTACCATGTTAATTACTATATAATACTGTATGTTATCACTACTATGACTACTGTAGGTGACTAATTAGAATGTATGGAAAAGGGTGTAACCTGAGCATGACATAAATGGTATGGAATAAGGGGTGGATAGATGTCCTGGTTTCAGTTAGAACAGAATTAATTTTCTTCCTAGTAGCTGGTGGAATGCTGTGTTTTGGCTTAGGATGAGAAGAGTGCTGATAACACCCCGATGTTTTAATTGTTGCAGAGCAGTGCTTAGACCAAGCCAAGGACATCTCAGCCTTTCGCTCTGTCCTGCCAACAGGCAGGCTGGGGGTGCAGTAAGAGCTGGGAGGGGACAGACCCAGGACAGGTGACCCAAACTAGCCAAAGGGGTATTCCATACCATCTGACGTCATGCTAAACAATATATAGGGGTGGCTAGCCGGGGGGAGGGGGCCGGACTGCTCGGGGTTAGGCTGGGCATCGGTCAGCGGGTGGTGAGCAATTGCATCACTTGTTTGTACATATTATTATTACTTTCCTACTATCCTACTTTCCTACTATCACCATTGTATCATTATTATTATTATTATTATTATTATTTTGTTATTATTATTACTTTCCTACTATCCTACTTTCCTACTATCACCATTGTATCATTATTATTATTATTATTATTATTATTTTGTTATTATTTTTTTCCTGTCTTATTAAACTGTCTTTATCTCAACTCACGGGCTTCACTTTCCATTTCTCTCCCCCGTCCCAGAGAGGGAGGGGGGAGGGTGAGCGAACGGCTGCGTGGTGTTTAGCTGCCGGCTGGGTTAAACCACGACATTCTTTTTCTTTTTCTTTTTCTTTTTCTTTTTCTTTCTTTTTCATTTTCGTTTTCGTTTTCGTTTTCGTTTTCGTTTTCTTCTTTTTCATTTCTTTTTCCATTTTTTTCATTTTCCCTTTCTTTTTTTCTGTTCTTTTTCTTTCAGCAAGTGCATATGCTGATACATGGTTGACTTGTCATAATGTAGGATCCCAGGTCCTTTTCTTCAAAAATTGCTTTCTAATCAGTTGACCCTCATCACATATTGGACTGTGGAGATATACTGTAACAGATATGGAACCTTATATTTTGTCTTTGTTGAGGTTCATTTAAGACCGTTAAGCCCTCAGAAAATACTCTGACGTTTGTTCAACGTCTGAGTTATTAATAAAGTCTTTAAGCAACATTGATCATATTACCAGCCACAAAATTATTAACTAGAAATTGTGCTCCTCAGCAGCCTTTGACTCTGGTGGTCTATCCAATTTTCAACCCATCTTACCATGCCTTTACTCATTCTGTACCTCCCCAGTTTTGTTACAGGAATGCTATGGACACCATCCTTTGTTAAAGTCAAAGTGAGCAAGATACCATATATTGTTAAAGTCAAGGTGAGCGTTTTGCCCCATCTGCTAAGAAAGTCATTTTATCATGGAGTTATATCAGCTTCTTCAGGTATAATTTCCTCTTAATAAATCCATGCTGGCTGTACCCTTCTTGTTCTCATAAAGCTTTGATGTAGCTTTCATGAGAGTTTGCTCCACAGTCCTCCCAGTCACTGAGATGAAGCTGACTGGCTGGTAATTCCCCAGTGCCTCCTACTTGACGATGTGTATGATATTTGCCATTTTTACAGTCATTGGGATACTCTTCCAATTGCAGTTCTATTTTGAAGAGGACAGATAGTGGCCTTGCTATATTATCAGTCATTTCCTGAGCACCTTTCCAGCTTTATTGCCCGTGTATATCTAATTTAATTATGTGGTCCCTATCTCAACCTTTCTGTACTCTTGATAATACTTTTCTAACTGTCAAAGGTGAAAACAAGCTTAAAACTATGAACAGTGATAGATGGCAAATAGCTGGGGGGGGGGGGGGGCACTGAATATCTGAAACTGAATTTTTGAACTTTCAAAGTAGATGACTATTTCTTGCTAGCTAAAACCAGCACATACTGGTGGTAAATTTTGGTAAAGCAAAAGCAGCACATCAAGCAAAGCAAACTAAGGAATTTATTCGCTATTTCCCATTGGCTGGCAAGTGTTCAGCCACTTTCAGGAAAGCAGAGTTTATCAGGAATAATGGTTCCTTGGGAAGACAAATGACATTACTCTACTTGTCCATATGCACCTTTCCTCCTTCTTTTCCTCAGCTTCTATTGCTGAGCATGACACCATAATATATAGGATATTCCTTTGGCCAGTTTGGGCCATCTGTCCTGGCTGTGTCCCTCCCAGCTCTATTTTTAAGCCTTATGTGTTCAAGAAGATTTTTTACATTTGACTTTTAAAATTAATTTTTTTTTTACATTTGACTTTTTACAGAACATATAACAGAACATATAAATAGTGTATAATTTCTCTCTTCAGGAAGGTCTAAATTTGGTTGAATATAGTACTTTATGTCTTCCTAGAAGAACTAAGAAAAAAAAAAAAGTTAAGCTTTTTTTAGTATTTCTTGATATTATGTGTTTTTTGCTATTACAAGCAGAATTTAGAATGCATAATTCTTAAAGCATAAGAGAGTCATAAAAGAGCTCTTGCAATACTAAGAAAATTAGTTTGAATTGCCCTGAGACTGAAACTAAGTGCAAATTTATTATGAAGCTCTCATGAGGTACCACATTGCTGTGGGGTCTATGTTAACCTTCAACTTGTAAGGTTTAGGCTTTTTTCAAGGTTTCTTAATCAAAACAAAAACATGTACTGATTTCAGAGTCTATCACTTAGATCACTGGGAATTCAGTACAGTTTCAGTACAGTATATAATATGTGTTTAAGATCAGCCCGCAGGAAATTTCAGGTGCATTCAAAGGGACCTTTGAACACAGTGTAGTTCTTGAAAATGGCTAACCGTGTATCATGAAAACCTTGATTTTTTTTCAATGTAAATTATTTGAAACCTGTTCCTGTAGTTAGCAAAGCTGAAGTCAGAAAAGGAAGTCAGAAAACTGTGGAGGAGAAATGATGACTCTTGAAAGAAAATCCTTCTCAAGGAGATATGTGTAATATAACGAAGCTTACAGAAGAAGACACAGCAGGAGAAAATTCACGGTGCAGACTGTGTTTACCAAAATATATTATTTATAATAGAAAAATATTACAGAAAGAAGCAAATACTTTTTTTCTTTAGTAAATAATTTTTAGAAATCTTTTACCTTGATAAAATTGTTCTGGGAAATGTGAGCGTGTGGAATTAATTAAAAAGAATGTATTACATCAATCTGTCCATGGTAGAGTGTATAAAATTTCCCTTTGGCTTAAACATCTGGTTATTTTTTTTGATTGTGTGAACACAAGGTTTTTCAGCTGATTTTCATTATATATGCATTTGATAAATACATTAGATATTTCCAGGCTCAGAAAATCAGCATGTGTAGAATCTACCATACTCTGTAAACAGACAATCATCTTGTTTATCTAGACTATTTTTCAGCAGTCACAGTGTTGTGGTCTAACCCGGCCGGCAGCTAAACACCACGCAGCCGTTCGCTCACCCTCCCCCCTCCCTCTCTGGGACGGGGGAGAGAAATGGAAAGTGAAGCCCGTGAGTTGAGATAAAGACAGTTTAATAAGACAGGAAAAAAATAATAACAAAATAATAATAATAATAATAATAATAATGATACAATGGTGATAATAGGAAAGTAATAATAATATGTACAAACAAGTGATGCACAATGCAATTGCTCACCACCCGCTGACCGATGCCCAGCCTAACCCCGAGCAGTCCGGCCCCCTCCCCCCGGCTAGCCACCCCTATATATTGTTTAGCATGACGTCAGATGGTATGGAATACCCCTTTGGCTAGTTTGGGTCACCTGTCCTGGGTCTGTCCCCTCCCAGCTCTTACTGCACCCCCAGCCTGCCTGTTGGCAGGACAGAGCAAAAGGCTGAGATGTCCTTGGCTTGGTCTAAGCACTGCTCTGCAACAATTAAAACATCGGGGTGTTATCAGCACTCTTCTCATCCTAAGCCAAAACACAGCATTCCACCAGCTACTAGGAAGAAAATTAATTCTGTTCTAACTGAAACCAGGACATCTATCCACCCCTTATTCCATACCATTTATGTCATGCTCAGGTTACACTCTTTTCCATACATTCTAATTAGTCACCTACAGTAGTCATAGTAGTGATAACATACAGTATTATATAGTAATTAACATGGTACAATTCAGTTCATGGGCTATTCTCACCCAGTATTAAATCTCCTTGAGGTACACACCGGACCTCTCCGTTCTTTTGCATCACCCACCAAGTGTATCCAGGTCCCTGAGCGAAAACAATTCCACGAATAGGTTTGCCTTTTCCTGAGGCAGGAGTAGCCCAGACTGTTTTACCCAGCATATTTCTTACATGCACTACAGGAACTTTATCCCCATCTACAGTACGTAACAGGTTTGATTGGGCAGGTCCAGCTCGGTTGGCAGATCCCCTAGTATTGACTAACCAGGTGGCCTTTGCCAAATGCGTATCCCAGTTTTTGAATGTTCCAGCGCCCATTGCTTTCAATGTAGTCTTTAACAGTCCATTGTATCGTTCAACTTTCCCGGAGGCTGGTGCATGATAGGGGATGTGATACACCCACTCAATACCATGTTCTTTGGCCCAAGTGTCTATAAGGTTGTTTCGGAAATGAGTTCCATTGTCTGACTCTATTCTTTCTGGGGTACCATGTCGCCATAGGACTTGCTTTTCAAGGCCCAGGATAGTGTTCCGGGAGGTGGCATGAGGCACAGGATATGTTTCCAGCCATCCGGTGGTTGCTTCCACCATTGTAAGTACGTGGCGCTTGCCATTGCGAGTTTGAGGGAGTGTGATGTAATCAATCTGCCAGGCCTCTCCATATTTATATTTCAGCCATCGTCCTCCATACCAAAGAGGCTTTGACCGTTTGGCTTGCTTGATTGCAGCGCATGTTTCACAGTCATGAATAACCTGTGCTATAGCATCCATGGTCAGGTCCACCCCTCGATCACGAGCCCATCTGTATGTTGCATCTCTGCCTTGATGGCCTGAGGTGTCATGGGCCCATCGGGCTATAAATAATTCACCTTTATGCTGCCAATCCAGGTCCACCTGAGCTACTTCAATCTTAGCAGCCTGATCCACCTGCTGGTTGTTCTGATGTTCTTCAGTAGCCCGATTCTTGGGCACATGAGCATCTACGTGACGTACTTTCACAGCCAGGTTCTCTACCCGAGCAGCAATGTCTTGCCACAAAGCAGCAGCCCAGATGGGTTTGCCCCTACGCTGCCAGTTGTTTTGCTTCCATTGCTGTAACCATCCCCACAGGGCATTTGCTACCATCCATAAATCGGTGTAGAGATAGAGAACTGGCCATTTTTCTCGTTCAGCAATGTCTAAAGCCAGCTGAATGGCTTTCACTTCTGCAAACTGACTCGATTCACCTTCTCCCTCAGCAGCTTCTGCAACTCGCCGTGTAGGACTCCATACAGCAGCCTTCCATCTCCGATGCTTCCCCACAATACGACAGGACCCATCAGTGAACAGGGCATATTTCTTTTCATTCTCTGGTAACTGGTTGTACAGTGGGGCTTCTTCAGCACGACCCACCTCCTCCTCTGATGATATCCCAAAGTATTTGCCTTCTGGCCAGTCCATAATCACTTCCAATATTCCTGGGCGACTGGGGTTTCCTATTCGAGCCCGCTGAGTGATCAGTGCAACCCACTTGCTCCACGTAGCATCAGTTGCATGATGCGTAGAAGAGACCCTTCCCTTGAACATCCAGCCTAGTACCGGCAATCGGGGTGCTAGGAGGAGCTGCGCTTCAGTACCGACCACCTCCGAAGCAGATCGAACTCCTTCATATGCTGCCAATATCTCCTTTTCAGTTGGAGTATAGCGGGCCTGAGATCCTCTGTATCCCCGACTCCAAAACCCCAGGGGCCGACCTCGAGTTTCCCCAGGTTCTTTCTGCCAGAGGCTCCAGGTGGGGCCGTTCTCCCTGGCTGCAGTGTAGAGCACATTCTTTACATCTGGTCCTGTTCGAACTGGTCCAAAGGCTACTGCATGGACTATTTCCTGCTTGATTTGTTCAAAGGCTTGTCGTTGTTCAGGGCCCCATTCAAACTCATTCTTCTTACGGGTTACTTGGTAGAGCGGGTTTACAATCAGACTGTAATTTGGGATGTGCATTCTCCAAAACCCCACAACACCTAGGAAAGTCTGTGTTTCTTTTTTGTTAGTTGGTGGAGACATAGCTGTTATTTTGCTGATCACATCCATTGGGATTTGACGACGTCCATCTTGCCATTTTATTCCTAAAATGCGTTAGCGATATCAATTGTGGCGTACCACTTGGCTGACTTCGATTCAAGTTCGTACTGAAGTTCCAGCATGTCCGGCACTGCAGCACTCAGTGGTGGCGTCACTTCGTTCAGGCCACGATTGTCCACTGTTAGTCTCCACTCACCATTAGACTTTCGCACTGGCCATATGGGACTATTGAAAGGTGAATGAGTCTTGCTGATCACTCCTTGGCTCTCCAATTGACGAATTAGCTTATGGATGGGAATCAGGGAGTCTCGGTTAGTGCGATATTGCCGCCGGTGCACAGTTGTGGTAGCGATTGGCACTTGCTGTTCTTCGACCCTCAGCAACCCCACAACAGAGGGGTCCTCTGAGAGACCAGGCAAGGTAGATAATTGTTTAATGCCTTCTGTCTCTAAGGCAGCTATACCAAAAGCCCACCGGAACCCTTTTGGGTCCTTGCAATATCCTCTTCTAAGATAGTCTATGCCAAGGATACATGGAGCATCCGGGCCAGTCACAATACGGTGCTTTTCCCACTCATTCCCAGTCAGACTCACTTCAGCCTCCAATACAGTCAACTGCTGAGATCCCCCTGTCACTCCACAAATACAGATGGGCTCTGGTCCTTTATATCACGATGGCATTATAGTACATTGTGCACCGGTGTCTACTAAAGCCTTATAGGCCGTGCCAGGCCATCGAATCCACACAGTCCAATAAACTCGATTGTCCCTTTCCTCCCCCTGGCTGGAGTCAGGGCCCCCCTAATCCTGGTCAGAATCTTCTTCGTTTGTGTGTTTGAAGGACTGTCTGCTGGAAGTTGGAGCAGCAAACTTTTCAGAGAATCCCTTTTTCCTGATTGTTTTCTTTTGCAACTCACGTACCCGTGCCTCTAGGGTCGCGGTAGATTTTCCATCCCATTTTCTCATGTCCTCTCCATGGTCTCGTAAGTAAAACCACAGGGTGGCACGGGGTGAGTACCCACCATATCGTCTTCCTTGTGTGGATGAACGCCTACCCCTGATAGCTGAGACACTGCTTTGTACAGGTGCGGAGGAGAATAATCTCTCTTCAAGTTGGTGAACCTTTTCAGAAAGTTTCTCCCAAGTGTTCTCTTTTGGTCGGTGGACACTGGTTGGTTCAGGTGGGGAGGATGATAGATTCTCTTCAAGTTGGTGAACCTTTTCAGAAAGTTTCTCCACAGCTGAGATGCAGGCCTGTAAGGAAGAGGAGAGACTTTCTTCGTACTGCCGGAGTTGTTTAGCCGCTTCATCCACTGTGGGTTCCTCATCCTCTTTCCAGGCCATTATTGCCAATGAGCTGGCATATGATGATGGTGTACTCCGTACAAACTTCCGCCACATGGGTCGTGTACACCTGACTTCATCTGGATCTTTGGATGTTTGTCTGAGGTCTGGATCCTCATAAATCACTTCCCGTATGGCTAATTCCCTCAGGTACTGGATTCCCTTCTCCATAGTGGTCCACTTGCCTGGTAGACATAAAAGTTCTTCCTTGAAGGGATACCTTTCCCTCACAGCTGAGAGGAGACGCCTCCAGAGGCTGTGAGATTGTGCTACATTTGCAATTGCTTTGTCAATGCCTGCGTCTCTAGCAAGGGATCCCAGTCGCTTGGCTTCCCTGCCGTCTAATTCCACACAATTGGCTCCAGAGTCTCAGCATCGGAGCAGCCAGGTGACAAGCTGCTCACCTATACAGCGACCAAAATCTTTTCGCACATCTCGTAACTCACGCTCGTTTAGGCTTCGGGTAGTTACTGTTGATTTTTCGGCATCCTCATCTTCCTCCTCCTGAACCCTTGATGGCCTAGCGTCGTCGTCGTCTCCGTCGTCTCTATACCTAGATTTGGCAGAAGACTCTCTGCGTTCTAAACGACCTGAATCTCTATACCATTTTTTCACCTTCTCTACAGGGGCAGCTTGCACTGCTACTGCTCGTTTCTCTGACCTTGTTACAGGGTCTGCCACAGAGGTTGGAATACCCTCTGCAGGGTCGACTTGCACTGCTACAGCTCGTTTCTCTGACCTTGTTACAGGGTCTGCCACAGAGGTTGGAATACCCTCTGCAGGGTCGACTTGCACTGCTACAGCTCGTTTCTCTGACCCCGTTACAGGGTCTGCCACAGGGGTTGGAATACCCTCTGCAGGGTCAACTTGCACTGCTACAGCTCTTTTCTCTGACCCAGCCACAGGAGCTGGAGCGGCTGCAGGAGCTGGAGCGGCTGCAGGAACCGGAGCTGGAGCAGTTGTAGGAGCTGGAACTGGAGCGGCTGCAGGAGCTGGAACTAGAGCAGCTGCAGGAGCTGGAACTGGAGCAGCTGCAGGAGCTGGAACTGGAGCGGCTGCAGGAGCTGGAACTGAAGCAGCTGCAGGAGCTGGGACTGGAGCGGCTGCAGGAGCTGGAACTGGAGCAGCTGCAGGAGCTGGGACTGAAGCGGCTGCAGGAGCTGGGACTGGAGCGGCTGCAGGAGCTGGAACTGGAGTGGCTGCAGGAGCTGGGACTGGAGCGGCTGCAGAGTCCACCGTAGGGGTCACAGTGGCCGTTGGATCTGTCACAGGGCTTGGAGTGGCCACAGGGTCTGTCACTAAGTTGATAGCAGTATCAATGGCAGCTCGATAGGCATGAGCCAGGCCCCAGCATGTTACAATGATTTGTCACAGAATCACAGAATTTCCTAGGTTGGAAGAGACCTCAAGGTCATCGAGTCCAACCTCCAACCTAATGCTAACAGCCCTCCACTAAACCATATCCCTAAGCTCTACATCTAAACATCTTTTGAAGACTTCCAGGGATGGTGACTCCACCACTTCCCTGGGCAGCCTGTTCCAGTGCCTCACAACCCTTTCAGTGAAGAAGTTCTTCCTAACATCTAACCTAAAACTCCCCTGGCTCAACTTAAACCCATTCCCCCTCGTCCTGTCACCAGGCACGTGGGAGAACAGGCCAACCCCCACCTCGCTACAGCCTCCCTTGAGGTACCTAAAAAGAGCGATAAGGTCACCCCTGAGCCTCCTCTTCTCCAGGCTGAACAAGCCCAGCTCCCTCAGCCGCTCCTCGTAGGACTTGTTCTCCAGACCCCTCACCAGCTTCGTCGCCCTTCTCTGCACCCGCTCAAGCACCTCGATGTCCTTCTTGTAGCGAGGGGCCCAAAACTGAACACAGTACTCGAGGTGCGGCCTCACCAGAGCTGAGTACAGGGGGACGATCACCTCCCTAGCCCTGCTGGTCACGCTGTTCCTAATACAAGCCAGGATGCCATTGGCCTTCTTGGCCACCTGAGCACACTGCTGGCTCATATTCAGCCGACTATCCACCATCACTCCCAGGTCCTTCTCTGCCTGGCAGCTCTCCAACCATTCCTCTCCCAGCCTGTAGCTCTGCTTGGGGTTATTGCGCCCCAGCTGCAGGACCCGGCACTTGGCCTTGTTAAACTTCATGCAGTTGACCTCAGCCCATCGGTGCAGCCTATCCAGATCCTCCTGCAGAGCTTTCCTACCCTCAAGCAGATCGACACACGCACCTAACTTGGTGTCATCTGCGAACTTACTGAGGGTGCACTCGATGCCCTCATCCAGATCATCGATAAAGATATTAAAGAGGACCGGCCCCAGCACCGAGCCCTGGGGGACGCCACTAGTGACTGGCCTCCAACTGGACTTGGCTCCATTCACCACGACTCTTTGGGCCCGGCTATCCAGCCAGTTTCTAACCCAACGAAGCGTGCGCCAGTCCAAGCCAAGAGCAGCCAGTTTCTTGAGGAGAATGCTGTGGGAAACAGTGTCAAAAGCCTTGCTGAAGTCAAGGTAGACCACATCCACAGCCTTTCCCTCATCCACCCAGCGCGACACTCTGTCATAGAAGGAGATCAGGTTCGTCAGGCATGACCTGCCTTTCATAAACCCATGCTGACTGGGCCTGATCGCCTGCTTCCCCTTCAAGTGCTGCATGATGACTCTCAGGAGGATCTGCTCCATGAGCTTCCCTGGCTCTGAGGTCAAACTGACAGGCCTGTAGTTTCCCGGGTCTGCCCTCCGGCCCTTCTTGTAGATGGGCGTCACGTTTGCTAGCCGCCAGTCGATTGGGACCTCCCCCGATAGCCAGGACTGTTGATAAATGATGGACAGTGGCTTGGCCAGCTCCTCTGCCAGTTCCCTCAGTACCCTTGGGTGGATCCCATCCGGCCCCATCAACTTGTGCACATCTAAGTGCCGTAGCAGGTCACCAAACAGTTCTTCATGGATAATGAGGGCCACATCCTGCTCCCCATCCCCTTCCACCAGCTCAGGGTACTGGGTATCCAGAGAACATCCGGTATTGCTGCTAAAGACTGAGGCAAAGAAGGCATTGAGCACCTCCGCCTTTTCCTCATCTCTTGTAACTAAGTTTCCCCCCGCATCCAGTAAAGGATGGAGATTCTCCTTGGTCCTCCTTTTTGTGTTGATGTATTTATAGAAACATTTTTTGTTATCTTTAACGGCAGTAGCCAGATTGAGCTCCAGATGAGCTTTGGCCTTCCTAATTTTGTCCCTGCACAGCCTCGCTACTTCTTTAAAGTCCTCCTTAGTGGCCTGCCCACTTTTCCAAAGCTTATAAACCCTCTTTTTCCTCCTAAGATCAAGCCACAATTCTCTGTTGAGCCAGGCCGGTCTTCTTCCCCGCCAGCTCGTCTTTGGGCACGTGGGTACAGACCGTTCCTGCGCCATGAAGACTTCCCTCTTGAAGATCGCCCAGCCTTCCTGGACCCCTCTGCCCTTCAGAACCGCCTCCCAAGGGACTCCACCAACCAGTGTCCTGAGCAGTTCAAAGTCAGCCCTCCGAAAGTCCAATACAGCGGTTTTACTGGTCCCCTTCCTGGCCTCGCCAAGAATAGTGAACTCCACCATTGCGTGGTCACTCTGCCCGAGACAGCTCCCGACGATCACGTCCTCCACCAGTCCTTCTCTGTTTGTGAAGAGAAGGTCTAGCGGGGCACCTCCCCTGGTAGGCTCACTAACCAGCTGTGTCAGGAAGCTATCTTCCACGCTCTCCAGAAACCTCCTAGACTGCTTTCTCAGGGCTGTGTTGTGCTTCCAGGATATGTCAGGGAAGTTGAAGTCCCCCACGAGTACAAGAGCTGATGATTTTGCAACCTCTGTCAGCTGCCTGTAGAATTCCTCATCCGTCTCCTCATCCTGGTTCGGCGGTCTATAGCAGACCCCGACCAGGACACTAGCCTTGTTGTCCCTGCCGATCCTAACCCAAAGGGACTCGACCTTGTCATTCCCAACCTCGAGTTCTACAACCTCGAAAGACTCTCTAATATAGAGAGCCACACCACCACCCCTTCTATGCTGCCTGTCCCTTCTATAGAGCTTATAGCCAGGCATTGCAGCACTCCAGTCATGAGACTGGTCCCACCACGTCTCCGTGATGGCAACCAAGTCGTAGCCTGCCTGCCGCACGATGGCTTCCAGCTCCTCCTGTTTGTTACCCATGCTGCGTGCATTGGTGTAGATGCACTTCAGCTGGGCCATTGACTTATCCTCCGGCCTTGCCCTTGTTCCCCCTGGCACAGCCCCAACAATCCTAGCCTCAGCCCCATCCCCCTTCCTACCTAGTTTAAAGCCCTCTCAATGAGCCCTGCCAGTTCCTGGCCCAGGATCCTTTTTCCCCTAAAAGATAGGGACCCGTCTGCGGCCATCAGGCCAGGTGCTGAGTAAAGTGCCCCATGATCAAAAAACCCAAGATTTCTGCATTGGCACCAGCCCCGGAGCCACGTGTTTAACAGGTGGGCTTTCCGTGTCCTCTCTGAACCCCTCCCTGCCACTGTAGGGATGGACGAAAACACCACCTGCACTCCCGCTCCATCCACTAACCGACCCAGTCCCCTAAAGTCCCTTTTGATAGCCTTGAGGCTTCTCTCTTCGATGTTATCACTGCCCGCCTGGACTATCAAAAGGGGGTAATAGTCAGAGGGGCGTACCAGGTTAGGAAGCTTCCTGGCAACGTCCCTGACCCTGGCCCCAGGGAGACAGCAGACTTCCCTACGGGTAGGGTCAGGCCGACAAATAGGGCCCTCTGTTCCCCTAAGAATCGAGTCACCAACAACAATAACCCTCCTGTCTTTCTTGGTGGAGGCAGTCCTGAGGCGCGGAGTTGACCTCCTCGCCCCAGGCATCCTCCTGGGAACATTTGCTACCTCTTCCTCACACACCGACCTCTCAATCTCTAGGGCCTCAAACCTGTTGTGTAAGGGCACCTGGTAAGGTGGGGCCGGAAGGGGAGAGCATCGCCTGTGATGTCGAGCAGGGACCTGTTTCCATTCCTCCTCAGCTCCCAGATCCCCTCCCTCTGCCCGACGGGGACAGGGCGGGGGGTCCGCTCCCATTTGGGGAGTCTCACCTCGGCACCTCCCCTTGAGGCCCTGCAGGGAGTTACTCCAGAAGTCTATCTCCCGCTCACACTCCCTGATGGCCCTCAACCTCTCCACCTCCTCCTTGAGCTCCGCCACCATGCGGACCAGATCATCCACCTGCTCGCACCTCACGCACGCAGTTTCTCTGCCTCCCGCCGATGGAAGCAACAGGCTCAGACACTCCATGCATCCGGTGACCTGAACTGCGGCATTTTTTAACGGGTAGTCGGTCTGCGTGTGTACCGACTTTCTGGAGAGCGCGCCGTGCCTGGTGGCGACCATTATCGCCTAGTTACGGCTGTTGTTAACGAGGTGTTGTTTGTGTGTAGGGGGAGCGCTCTGCCCTTCCTGCGCGCCCTGCCTGCGCGAACTGCCGCGCTAACTGCCGCGCCACTCCCTTCTGACGCGCCACGCCCTGTTTGCCCGCCCTGGTCGCCGCGCTCCTGGTCGCTCGCGCTCCCTAGGGGCTGCTTTTGAATGGCTGGGGAGGGGGCGCTGCTGGCTCCGCCTTCGCCTCGTCAGCCTCCCTCACGAGGGCTGCCGGGTCCTGGCGGCTCCCTCAAGTAGGCTCGATGCCGGAAAAAATTAGCCCTGCCTGGCCCGATCCCCCGCTCCGCTGCAGAACGCGTCTGCCCCGGAGCCGATCGCCTCGGCAAATCATGGCAAATCAAAGTAACACAAACAAATTTGTGTTACTTTGGAACTGCCAGAATCATGACACCTTTTTTTCAAGCATTCTGCCAGTTTTTGAGGATTTTGCAGTTGTTCAGGGGTGAATTTCCAAAACACTGGGGGTGCCAACTGCTCTAGATGCCTGCCCATATCCTCCCATACTCCCTGCCACCCACAACTATACTTCCTCCGGGCAGATCTCCGGATGAGCTTCCTAAGTAGTTGTTTAACTTTAAGCAGAACCTGAAGTGCATTCAGGAGGCAGAACAACAAGACTATGCTGGTCTGAGTATCCCAAGGATATTCAATATCTTGGAGAGCTATTGTAGCAAGCTCGGAGGGTGAGGGTGGTGAAGGAGGAAGGGAGAGTGATCCAGGAGGATACAGGGGTGGTGAAGGAGAAAGGGAGAGTAATCAAGTAAGAAAAAATATCTTCCCCTTTCCCCTCCACAGATTGACTCCCTAATGGAAAAAAACAATAGGTATAATTGCTAATAGTTTCCAAGATACAGTTTCCAAAATACAGAGTCGATGATGTTACTGAGTACAAATACCAAGTTAGAGTCATGACCAGATATCTCATCGTCTCATAAGCCATTGCTACAACACTCAGTACCATAATGATCTGAAACCAGGGCCCGGAGAGGATAAACAACACGACAGAGAGCAAATACGGAAAATAATGTACTATAATACTCAATTTGGAAAACAGGCGCAGCAGAGTTGAGATTAAAGCAATCAGCATTATGACAAGTGACTATTAAGCAGGTCTAATACTTATACCAATTTTAGTTTAACACACTCTGGTCAGATCTGCCGTTATCTCAACCTTTCGAGCCCCACGTTGGGCGCCAAAAAGACTGTCGTGGTTTAACCCGGCCGGCAGCTAAACACCACACAGCCGTTCTCTCACCCTCCCCCCTCCCTCTCTGGGACGGGGGAGAGAAATGGAAAGTGAAGCCCGTGAGTTGAGATAAAGACAGTTTAATAAGACAGGAAAATAATAATAACAAAATAATAATAATAATAATAATAATAATGATACAATGGTGATAATAGGAAAGTAATAATAATATGTACAAACAAGTGATGCACAATGCAATTGCTCACCACCCGCTGACCGATGCCCAGCCTAACCCCGAGCAGTCCGGCCCCCTCCCCCCGGCTAGCCACCCCTATATATTGTTTAGCATGACGTCAGATGGTATGGAATACCCCTTTGGCTAGTTTGGGTCACCTGTCCTGGGTCTGTCCCCTCCCAGCTCTTACTGCACCCTCAGCCTGCCTGTTGGCAGGACAGAGCGAAAGGCTGAGATGTCCTTGGCTTGGTCTAAGCACTGCTCTGCAACAATTAAAACATCGGGGTGTTATCAGCACTCTTCTCATCCTAAGCCAAAACACAGCATTCCACCAGACCAGCTACTAGGAAGAAAATTAATTCTGTTCTAACTGAAACCAGGACACACAGAAAAAGAAAAAAAAAAGAAAAAAAAAAAAAAAAGCAAGCTTTTGCTTGTTTGCTTGCTTTTATTGCTGCCTTTTATGTTCTGTGGTCATTTGAACACCTGCAAAGAAGTAGTAAGATGTTACTGAGAGATTGAAGACATTCTTCTTCGCACTTGCTCTGCATGAGCATCATCAAACAGGTAGTTTCCCGATCAAGGTTTCAAATGTCACTGTTAACAGTAGGGAATGTGTCAGTGGTGACTACTACAATGATACAGCAACTGCATTTTTCAGGATAAGTGCTTTGGTCCATAAAGATGATGAAATCTAAGCTGTGTGTCTTGGGATGACATAGCTATGTCTGTCAATTATATGTATGACTTTTCTTTCCACCATACAGTTATACAGTCAGTTTTGCCTTGCTTTGATGATTCATTCTGTCTTAACAGCTTTCTGATAAGGAAATTAGATTACATTGTGTAAACTGAGTCTCTCAAACATGGTCTATATAGAAAAAACAAGCAAGCAAACAAACAAACAAAAACACCACCACCAAAAACATAAAAGACCCATACAAGGGTAACAGATAAGTTAAAGGTCTGCTTTGGTGTCCAGTCAGATGATTTAGGAAGAATATTTGCTGTGTTGTGGAGCACTATGCAGATTACTGAGCCAGCACCAACCTCAAATCATTCATCCATGTGCTATGTACACAGGCAGACAATCTGTCTATGTTGAATAGGGTCCTGGTAGGGTTGATATATCACGAGAGTGATGTGCCCATAGACCTTCCAATTCCCAATCAACTGTTTTATTTCATATGCTTCCCCACTGGGTGATGAGGTCTGTGCCCTTCAGAAAGGTGTTAAAGATACTGTATGATAATAACCAGAATGGTGGGCTGCAGGCAAATAAATCATTACTCAGCTTGCAGAAAACAAGGGGCCATGTAATGAGTTTTTGTCAGAATTTTAGCTTTTGGACAGGAGGCTATGATTTGCATGCTGCGCTAACAACTCTGTCCATGCATTTGGCAGGGAGAGCTTATTAATAGCAGCATGATAATTAAAGTAGTCTACAGAAAAACCTTACCTTTTGTGGAATCCCATAAAGTTTTCTTAATTGTTGAATAAAAAGGAAAATAGAATAAAAGCTAGGCTACAAGTCTGTTGTATTGGGACTTATTATAATTCCTTCACAGACTGTTGCAGATTATACTTTTGCAAAGGATGCAAAATCAAATTTGCAAAGGACTGTTGCAGATTATACTTTTGCTTAGGCTTGACGTCAGGAGGGGGTTCTTCACAGAGAGGGTGGTTGCACACTGGAACAGGCTCCCCAGGGAAGTGGTCACTGCACCGAGCCTGTCTGAATTTAAGAAGAGATTGGACTGTGCACTTAGTCACATGGTCTGAACTTTTGGGTAGACCTGTGCGGTGTCAAGAGTTGGACTTGATGATCCTTAAGGGTCCCTTCCAACTCAGGATATTCTATGATTCTATGATTCTATGTGAATGGTCTCTCAAGAAACTGATGACATTTCAGTAAATTTTGCAATTTAAAGAGGAAGAAACTGTTTAGAAATAATATAGATGCAAACTGTTACTCCTCTTCATTTGATTGTTGATGTACAAAGAATACGTTAATATTCAAAGTGATTAGATATGACTAATATAAAATCTTAAAATGGATATCCTTAACCATCCAAAGGAAAAAAAAAAAAAAAAGATCAACAAGTCAAGCTGTAACAAAAGAAAATATGTAAAAGACAAATACAGTTGTAAGTACAAAGTTTCAGGGTGCATTTTTCTCTAATTTCAAAAATTTTGTAGTTTTACTAATATACTTGTACAAATCTAATTTTCTTTCTATTATTAGTTTTATTGTACTCTGAATTTTTTCTTTTCCTGAAGAAATATAGAAAACATTCTGTTTTGTTATGTCTGTTGTAGAAGTAACAAGAATACGATTTAGATCAGGTTAGAAAAAAAGTTGTCTATTACTGTAGCTATAGGGGGAAGCACAGAGCAGCAGCATACAGCCTCTGCCCATGTGAGCTTTGCCCAAATAGGACAGTTTCAGGGTTTATTGTTGAGGTATTTCTGAAACAGCAAGGAGGCCATGACTTGCTGCAGCTGAGCAAACCAAGCTACCAGGACAACTATGAGAAGTTCCCATGACAGTGTTCCCATATCGCCTGATTGAGGAATTAAAAAATATTGTTGCCAGCAGCTGGCTTCAAGGACAATATCTACGTGACTGCTAATCACAAGGGGGTTGTTTTCTTGCAGGTGGGGTTGTTTTCTTGCAGTTGTTTGTCTGAGTGCTTTTGACCATTGCTTTTTTGACGCTATCCGCCCCTGTTAAGTTTGCTATAAAAGTCAGGCTATTTGGGTAATAAAGGGAGAGCATGATCTGACCATACTAGTGTCTGTCGTGTTTTCGGCTGTTCTTCCAGCAACAGTTTATAAACCTTCAGGCTATTCAACTGTTTTTTTACCAAATAATCTCAGATAAACAGAATATGGTAAACAGTGAAATCCCTCAGATAAGGATAGTCTAGGCAGGACATCCTTTTACAAATAACCCACTCATTTGTTAATTAAATTGTTCTGTTTGCAAATGTTTCTCAACTCATGAGGCCAGTTAAGTAATGGACTATGCAGCCTAGGAGGTGTTAACTCTTTTGCTTCTACATGTCATTTTGTAGAACCCTCAATGCATTTAAAATATTCCTTTAAAATTAATTAAACTTACTAAATCACAGTACTCTGTTCTGCAACAGACTTTAGAAGAGGAAGAAAATATCAGGACAGATAGATGTTAATAAACTATCTGAACCTGTATCCTAAATATACATTAAACTATCATGTATGCATATAGTTTGTATGCTTCGTAGAGGTTATTTATTTATGTGCTGGCATGGTCATCAGTCAATATAGAACATCAAAGGAATATTAGCCTACTGTTTTCAGCTTTATCACCTACTACCGTGTTTCAGTAGATGAACTGGAAGAACTGCTGATACAAAGAAGTCAGGATTTGCAAAGAGTTATCACTGTTTTATACAGATCTCTAAAAAAAATCATATCAACTATCTTTCTAATATTTGTAGGATATTTTTTCCCTACTTGGCTATCTGTTGCATGTTTTGTTTGATTGGTTTTCCTTTTGCTCTTGCCCCTTCCTTCTGTATTGATGGTTCTAAACCTTAATCAGGCATTTCTGGAGCCAAGGGCAAATGAGCTGGGTTATTCATAGGGGAAATATATATATATATATAATGTTTGTCTCTTCTCCATTCACTGAACTCATGCTTTTCTTTGCATTACATATACTGACCAAAATTACTAAGTGGATACTGTTATGGGAACTCATATATATTTATTTATTACATTTAAAAAGTCAGTTGGAAGCCCACAACTTCATATAACATCTCTGTATTAAAGAACATGAACTGAACTGCTGTCTGGACTGTATCTTTTGTATCTGACTTGCATATGTCATTGAGAGCAGAAGTGAAAAAGTAAAAAGTGAGAGGCAAACTTTGCATACTGTCCAACTGCAAAGACCAAAGCGAAGTGTCAGAGCCTGTATGCGTTGTTATTCCCAGGTGCCTTTCTGTATTGCTTTGCAGAAATTTTGTTTCTCTGGATAGTTTTCAGCTAAGCCACTTAACTGCTGCTGGAAATCACAGTGATACTCTGCCTTTGTCCTTGTGAATACATATAATAGTAGTTAAATTAGGTTTTGAAGACAAAATACTAACATGACAAAAACATTGATTTTAACAGTGGGTCTATATAAAAGTCACCTCAAATCTGAGTCAGCTGCTCTGGGCTTTGGATCAGGTTTACAGCCAGGCAGATAAATAATAATAATGTGAAAATACTGTTAACTACAAATGCTTACGATGAAACTGATAATTGCTTACTACAGCCATAAAAAGTTAGAAGCCCTATTCTAATATACCCAAATCAACATAATAATACCTATGGGGATAACTGACCACATAATAACAGATAATTATGGTCCTTTAAAGTCTTTGTTGGAGATGTACATTATGTTCCTTCTCATTCATTTGGCTTCATGCTTTTTCTTTCTATACTTATCTCCTGTTATTTTTACATGTATATTTAGCACATTTTGAAGAGGAACAAACAATATTTTTCATACTCTGGTTATAACGATAAGGAGATAAACAAAAACTGTAAAAAGATTAAGAAGACAGGGATCACATAATATCTTCTGAGTGAATGAGAAGTGGTTTTGTTTTCTAATCTTGGGGTTTTATGTTCTACCTGCTGAAACACCTACTTTATATCACAGTGATACCTTTAATGATAAAGCATAAAGAAATTTATTTGAGAAACTTGATGATCATCCAAATTCTAAATTCTATTTAAATCAAGAAGCTCTTTCAAATCCATTAATCACAACAATGTTAATTTACCATCACTGTAAAGAATTTTAAAGTTCAGAAACATTTTCATCCTTAAGGCTGACCTTAAAGGAATCTTGTCAGCTACTATCTTATACCTGCTATCTTTAATTGTATTGAAACACTGGGCTGATACTGTTCATGTGATTGAAATGATTGTACGGTTCAGGTTCAGGTGGCTATAGGTTGATGAGAGATAATATCTTCTTGTTTGAACTTTGCCCTTCAAATAATTAATCTATTCTTTAACATATGCAGGTGTATATATATATATATATATAAATATATTAACAAGTCTCTGAGAGCTGTCATGTTGCACCTGGAAAAGAGAAATGGGTTTCTCTTTTCCCCTTTACAATCAGTCTATAGCTTTGTTTTTCAAAGATCACCATTAATGGTCTTTCAGGTATGTTACTTGGAGAAATCATACGTGTTTTTTTGTTTGTTTGTTTGTTTCTCCTTTTTCAGGATAGCTAGAGAGGGCATGTAAGTACACAAAAACAAACAAACAAAACAACACTATTTCTGAAAGATTCAAATCTTATGATTCTATATAGTTTAACATAGTTCACTAAGTGTCTCTACTGAGATTGCTTTTGAATGATAGAAGAACTAAAGCTTTATTTTGAAATCACTTATGCTTAAATCATTGTGCTGAGAGAAAGCAGACTGAAGTTGCTGTCTGAAAAGGCCAGACACTAGCGGGGGAGAGTGGAAAATAAATGTAGCTATACAATTAATCTTCAGACTAAAAGATTTTTGTAGTGAAGTCCTTTGCCCACATATAGTCTTTCTCAATTGCAGCTGTCCCTTTTCCATATGGAGGGAAAAAAAATAGTGTTGGATTGTTTTTAAAGGGATTTCTAGAGGTCTTTCAGCCCAGCCCCCTATTCTATGTTACAATTGCCAATATTGTATTGTCAGCCATGAATTTGTACAGCTGAGACTTGGAAACTTTGCGGGTGTGCCACAGCCTCTTTGGGCATCTCATTGCACTGCACTATCTTCATAAATAAAATATTCTTTTTCTAATATTCAACCAAAATTCCCAAGATATAACTTTTTTGCTGTTTCTTCATGTTATATTTGCTGTTATTGGCTGAAATACTTTTTCATCTTAGTAACTGTTTTATAGAAACAGGTGGGGAGCCAAGGACTATGGAGATAAAACTGTGCACCAAGCTGTGTTGCAAATAATCACTAACTTGGGACTGAATGAGTCTGAGGACAATACCTAAACAGAATGTGAGAAAGGGAATTTCTCCCATTGCCTGGGTATTTGAGAGGGAAAGCCTTTACAGGGTGAGTTAATCTTATGAATACCTTGAAAAGCAAGTATTGTTTGTGGAAGTGTCTTACAATCATGTTAAATGCCCTACAGGACAATACAAGATGTTCTAAATATGCTTAGGAAAGATGACACTTGCAGTGAAGTTTATTTTATTTATTTTACTTTTTTTTTTTCATGGTATCTTACAATATATGACTACTTTGACCAAAATAAATGATGACAGGCTCTGAACCTTTACAGCTATTGACCCTGATATTCTAAAATGCTATATGTTCATAAAACATTTGGGAAAATTGAATTTCCTGTTCAAATGCAACTGCAGCATCTACCACTGGTCATCTGTGTCAATTACTTTCAGGACAGTTAAAAAAGTCAAGCTAATCAAGTCAGTAACAGTATCAAGGAATGGTTATATGACTTTAACTAGCTATGTAAACAAGTATCTTGGTCAATAAAGATACAGGTCTTGATAAAGAGAGGGGACAGTTTCTTATCTCTAGTTATGAAACTCATGGACTTGCACTGCACAGTTGCATGGTAAAACAGAATCAATCTACCTTAGTCCATCTGTTAATAGAATTCACTTTCCAAGATTCATTCAAGGGTAGCTCAAAATCTTCAGTAAAGTTTGATACACTAGCTACTATGTGTTACAGGAACTGAAATACTATGTTAAGGCAATATATGTTTTATTTCATTCTTTTCCTTAAACAACCAGAAAGGTATTCCCATCTTGAGGCATGTGTTTTCAGCTAGGATTCTGAAAAAGAGTTCTAAACAAAAGCCTAATGCAGAAATTTTAACTGCAAATGACAAACTGATTTCAGGTCCTCTTTCAAATCATTGTGGGGTAAATAAATAAATAAATAAACATCAACAAATCTTGATATTATTATATTGTGCCATTTTCACTAACCTAGTAACTTCAGCACTAGCTGACTACATTATTAATAAGGTCGATTTTCCTCCTTGGGTTCCCAGGCCCAGTTGTGAAGTTTCAGTTAATGACACTTTTCCTTAGTTCCCCACTAGTGGTTCCTTCACCACTCCATGCCTGGGATCTTCTGTGTTCTGAAGGAAGAACTGTTAGTATCAATAATAATTTATAAACATGTGGTCTGGTATGTTTTAATAATAAGATTTTATTGCTACATTATTTTTATTTTAATTCATTTCCCTGACTTGTTTCATCACTTAGTCACACAAACATTTAGTGGAGGTGAAAGAAATTGTATCTTGGAATACAAACAAGCAACTTGGAGGGAAAGGACAACAGTATCTTATGTTGAATTATTGGATTTGTGAAACTGTGGCTTCAGTTCACTCTGTTTTCCTTGTCACAAACATGTGCCAAGGAGGTACGTTGTTCAGGAATATCACAAGATTATAATATGTGTGTTTGTTTTCCCCCACCCACTCAGAAACTAAATCCATAATCATTAATACTTTCTTGGATAAGTGTAAGTTCTGTGGAGCATTTTGACTCATCTTCTACACAGGAATTACTCTGAGAGCTTTAAAAATTTATTTTGCAAAGAAAATTTATTCTTACATGTTTTTATATGTATGTAGACATTTTCAAGAAAACAGACAATTTAATCAAAAGATTTTGCTTTTATTATTTATATGTTTTGTGTATTTCTCAAAATATCTTAAAAATACTTCATGTGAAATAAGATCTGTTATTTCCCTTTCTGACACGTGTGATTTCCCTATTGATGCTGCTCTGATCTCTCCCTGGCTATGTTTCTTGTAGATGCTTACAAGAAAAAAAGAAATTGAATCATGAATAAATGATTAACTAAAATGTGATGTACATGTTTGTTCCCTAAGTCACTTTCTGTTAATTTCTCTCTTATTCTCAAAATACATTCACACAAAGGAGTTAGAGCTTTGATCACCATTCATCTCCCCCTGTCCCTCCTCCCCCTTTCTGACTTCTTACGGTTGCTTATCTAGGACAGTTACACGGTTTGTTCCCATAGGAAACATCTGACTACATCTCACTAGCGAAAGAATTCCCAGCAAAAGCTCCCATTTTTCAAAGTGGATAAACAGTTTCTTGATGCTTAAAAAGAGAATTATACGAAAATAAATTTCATGCCTCTTTGGGCTATGGTCAATATATATATATATTTTTTTTTGTGCAATGTGCTTGCAAATCCTTGTAACATCTGGCTCTTCAAAGCAACATGAGAAAGCTAGTACAATGCTTTTTATATCATGTATTAAATACTATTGGTCACAACTCTTTAAATACAAGGCTGCATCATAAACTATTCTTCTGAAATATTTATCTGACATATGCACTATCTTCTGCAAGTCATTAAGATTTTAAAATATAAAGAGTAATTCAAATTTATGTTGTACATAGACATTACCTGGAAGATAAATGTTAAAGAAAATAAAGAAAAATGCATTTAGTCTTTAAATATTCCTAAAGGAAAAAAATCTCTGATTTCTTCTGACTTTCATATTTTCACAGCTTCTATTTCTAGCAATATTTCTAGATTTCCAATGTACTCTATCCTGGTGATTTGTTGTCCTCCATATGTGTGTGACTTGAACTTTTGAAGAGTTTGACTGTTTCTCATGGTCAGCATCAATAGGATTGTCCTCTTAATCTTAACTGGTCATTAATGTTTCCGTCTGATAGCAGTGGACAGAGAAAATTGCATTGGTCAATCCCATGTAAATGTAAGGAGTTATGCTCCAGTATCTCAGTGTACTTTTGCTACTATAGTCTAACATTTATTTTGGTGACAGAAGCTACTGCAATTGGATGTATCGAGATAACAGCTTTCCTGTTTGGTTTTAGAGTTTAGGCAGAAACAGAGAAACACCAAAGAAACACCAAAGATTTCCATAGAAAAATATTTAGGAAGTTTGCAGGAAAGACTTTTCTTCAGGAATACCAGAAAAGGGAATAATCAGTGAGTTGTGATGTGTTAGGATTACACACCCCCCCAAAAAAAAAAAAAAAAAAAAAAAAAAAGGCTAAGACTGTAAATATAAACCACACAGAATGGAATCAAAGGTTCACCAGTTCACCTGTTCTGGTTCTGAGTAGATGGGAATGAATATATAGAGAAAAATTATTAAAGATGGTGTATGTATAGAACAATTTCATCATTTACATTCCCTACCTCAGTTTTTAGCAACCTAAAACTTAGTGACTCCCTACCTTCAATTTCACCCAGACAATTGTTTATAATGATTTTACCCCTGATCAACATGCCTAATCTTTTTTTTTTTTTTCTGAAATACATATATATTAGTTTTTAGAAGACAATTAGTTTTTAGTTTTTACAAGACAATTAGTTTTGTAGTGTATTTTCTACATTATGGGAAAACATACCTGCTTTTTCTCTGACAGCTTCACAGGATGTTTCCAATTTCTCTTGTCATCTGATGATGAAGAGTACAAGGGATTTTTCTATCAGGATAGTATTAATCAGCAAAGAGAACACACCTATGAGTTTGTTGTATTATGTGTTCTACTTTCAGAGTTCCTAAAAATGAAGCACACTAACCATTAGGAGTGTAAGGGTAGATTGGCAATACTGATGCAGGAATTTCTCATGGCACAGTTTTTTGTAACTAAACCACTATAATGCATTCTATGCTCTAAGTATTTACATGCCCTATGAAGGCTGCCACAAAACTACCAGTCGTTTTGAGGCTAAAAGTGTGATAAGGAAAATATTTCTCTATGTAGTCTAGCACTTTCATTTCTTTTAACTCTTTTGATATGTAAAGACTCTCAAAAATGTCTTGAAACACAATCATATGATTGTCCCTGCTCAAAAAAAAAAGTAGCATAAGTTATTGATTGTGTGGTCAAGGAGAGGTGATCTTTTCTCATCCTTATACATAGACACTAGATATGCCTAACTCTTTCTGATGGCTGCTACGGTTCTGTCAGCAGAACCAATATTGCTTCTTCAGCTACTCTGAGAAGACCCGGTGATTTCACTACAGAACAAGATCTTCTGATGAACTCCAGACCAGTGAGCCTCACCTCTGTGCCTGGCAAGATCATGGAAAAGATCCTCCTGGAAGCAATGTAAAGGCACATACAAGACAAAGAGGTGATTCAAGACAACCAGCATGGCTTCACCAAGGGCAAATTGTGCCTGATCAATCTGGTGGCCTTCTAAGGCGGAATGACTGCATCGGTTAACAAGGGAAGACCAACTGATGTCATCTACCTGGATCTCTGAAAGGCCTTTGACATGGTCCCACATGATATCCGGTGGTCTCCAAATTGGTGAGATGGATTTGATGGGTGGACCATGAGTGGGTAAGGAGTTGACTTGAAGGTCACACACAGAGAGTGGTGGTCAGTGGTTCTATGTCCAGGTAGAGGCTGGTGATGAGTGGTGTCCCTCAGGGGTCTATTCTGGGATTGGTACTGTTTAATATCTTTATCAGTGTCATAGATAGTGAGATCTAGTGTACTCCCAGCAAGTTTGCAGATAACACCAAGCTGAGTGGTTCAGAAGGAAGGGATGCCATCCAAACAGACCTGAACAAGCTTGAGAAGTTGGCTCACCTGAACTTAATGAAGTTCAACAAGTCTACGTGCAAGGGGCTGCACCTGCACTGGGGAAACCCCAGACAGGAGTACAGAGGGGTGAAGCCCTGCAGAAAAGGATTTAAGGGTTCTGGTGGACAAACAGCTTACATGAGCCAGCAGTGCATGCTTGCAGTCCAGAGTGTGTCCAACTTTGTTCTGGGCTGCATTAAGAGAAGAGTGGCCAGCAGGTTAAGGGAGGATACTGTCCCCCTCCATTCTGCCCTCATGAGGCCCCACTTTGAGTACTGCGTCCAGGTCTGGGGCCCCCAGCACAATAAGAATGTGGATCTGTTAGAGCAGGTCCAGACGAGGAAGGCCACAAAGATGCTCAGAGGGCTGGAGCACCTCATCTACAAAAAAAGGCTGAGAGAGCTGCGGCTGATCAGACTGGAGAAGGGTGACCTCGCTGTGGATTATCAGTACTTAAAGCAGTCTTATAAAAAGATGGATAGCAACTTTTTGTTCAATCCCATAATGACAGGACAAGGGGGAATGGTTTTAAACTAAAAGAGGGAAGATTGAGATTAGAGTTTAGGAGGAAATTCTTCACTCAGAGGGTGATGAGGCACTGAAATAGGTTGTCCAGAGGTGTTCAAGACCAGGTTAGATGAGGCCCTGGGCAACCTGATGTAGTGGGTGGCATCTCTGCCCATGGCAGGGCTGTTGGAACTATATGAATTTTAAGGTCCCTTCCAAACTGAGCCATTCTATGTTTCTATGATGTCTAATATGTTGTAAGCTGAGAGTGATGTTTGGTCTTATTTCATACAGGCATGTGACATCTGTCTGCTTTTTAGCAAATGCTACAGGCAACAGCAACACACTTGTCTTCACAACAACTAAAGAGCCTATGTTTTTGTTAACATTACTCATGCATCTTCCAACCTAAGCAGCTATACTTGAAAAGAAATATAAAAATCAGATGCTGAATATGGAAAAAATTTTAGCGTGACTAGATATATACATTTTGTTGTGATTCATGACAAAACAATGCCAAGCTTTTTCCTTATTTCTGCAGAAAACATTTTCTAACTTGTAAAAGTATTTTCAGTTCACATCCACTGAGGACTACCTGTCTCTTTACTCAATAAATGGCATTGTCAGGCATCATAGAAAATAAACTGGCACTGAATAATGGCCAAATTGCTATTAGGTAGAGCAAACACTGACTCAGATGTCTTATTTTATTTTCCTTTTTCCATCTATTCAGACATTTCATTTCAAGGGGTGTGACAAAGAAATTGCCAGGTCTATCTATAAAATTATTTAGAGAAAATGGTAGACTTTTGAACCATTTTTAAGTGATATAAACAGTTGCTCTTCTTCTCTACAAAAAAAAAAATATATGTGAACATTTGTTATAAGATTTGTAGGTTTCATATAAGCATGCCTGTGAGCTGCATGACACACCTTGTTCAAAGTGATTTGCTATCTGTAAATATTGGGAAGAAAAACCTACTTAAATTAAACTGCTGAAAATTCAACACTCTATGAAACAAATCTATCATGTCGTGGTTTAACTCGGCCGGCAGCTAAACACCACACAGCCGTTTGCTCACCCTCCCCCACCCCGGGATGGGGGAGAGAAACAGAAAGTGAAGCCCGTGAATTGAGATAAAGACAGTTTAATAAGACAGGAAAATAATAATAACAATAATAATAATAACTATGATGATAATAGTACTACTATTAATAATGTGTACAAACAAGTGATGCACAGTGCAATTGCTCACCACCTGCTAACCGATGCCCAGCCTAACCCCGAGCAGTCCGGCGCCCCTCCCCCGGCTAGCCACCCCTATCTATTGTTTAGCATGACGTCAGATGGTATGGAATACCCCTTTGGCTAGTTTGGGTCACCTGTCTGTCGCGTTAAGGGGTGTAGCTGATTAACCGTTACGGGCCCGGTCAGATTCAGGATACTGAACCAGTCGGACATTCACCAAAAACACATTAACCGTCTGGGGGTCCAGTCAGACATTCACCATCAACGCATTAACGGTCTGGGGGTCCGTTCAGACATTCACCAAAAACGCATTCACCGTCTGGGGGTCTGTTCAGACATTCACCAAAAACGCATTAACCATCTGGGGGTCCGTTCGGACATTCACCAAAAATGCATTAACCGCCTGGGGGTCTGGTTAGATTCAGAACACTGAACTACCACGGATAACCACCCTCACCCTCGTTGCACTTAATGAGAGTTATCACAATGCAATCAAGTATGGTTTATTACAGCAACAGATAATCAGGTTCTTTTGGATTGCCGGTGATAGTGACTGTCTGCAAAAGCAAGCTAGTATGCATGAAATACACAGGTGTTATAGGTGTTACAGATGTTACAGGTGTTATAGGTGTTGTAGGTGTTACAGATGTTACAGGTGTTATAGATGTTGTAGGTGTTACAGATGTTATAGATGTTATAGATGTTACAGGTGCGCAGCCTAGAAATAAACGCGTTAAAAGGATCAAAGACTCTAGAGAGGTTTATAAGCAAGTATTCAGATCTCACCCAGAGGCGTCCCAATGGGGGGTAAGAGAGGCTCACCCTGTTGACTGATCCCAGGAGTCAGGAGGTCCTAAGGATGTTGTCCTCAGGATGGTATCTCCCCTGACGGTGGTATCTTCCCTAACATCCCCTCTCTCTTGGGCCAATTTATATTATTTTCTATCTTTTAGGTGGAGCTTGAGTGACTCTAGTCAAGCATATCTAAGTTATGATTGGTGAAAAGTTCTCCCGTCTCCGTTTAAAGTAATAGGCTCCGAGAAATTCAGAGCGCATGCTCAGTGAGGGGTGGTCGCACCTTGGAGGCGGGTAGCTTTTGGGATGGAGGTGTGTTTTGGTATTATAATGATATTATAATGAGCAAAAAGTACACTAGGGTACAGCATTTGTCAAAACATGACAGGTCTTTGGCTTAGGGTGGCAAAAAGTGCAGCTTTGTGCACAAGAACAATCGAGGCCCCATCTGATTACAGAGCCTAGCCATGGTGTCTCCACTCCACTCTACGCTCTGTGCTGTTCCTTAGAGCTAGCACACCAAGTTTCCCCAGCGCGATAGCATCTAAGGCTGGGAGCCTAGGGAACGCTCAGATAATGCAGTTATGCCCTACCCTGAAAGCCTCTTCAGTGCTGTACCTTTTCCTTAAAAATGTCAATGTTAGTTTTATTTTCCTAGTTACTTCAGGCATTTACACCACACTGTCCTGGGTCTGTCCCCTCCCAGCTCTTGCTGCACCCCCAGCCTGCCCATTGGCAGGACAGAGTGAGAAGCTGAGATGTCCTTGGCTTGGTGTAAGCATTGCTCTGCAACAATTAAAACATCGGGGTGTTATCAGCACTCTTCTCATCCTAAGCCAAAACATAGCATTCTACCAGCTACTAGGAAGAAAATTAACTCTGTTCTAACTGAAACCAGGACAGGGAGGTGCTCCAGGAGCCGGAGCTGAAGTTCCCCTGAAGCCTCTGAACATGACCATGGTGGAGCAGTTTGCCCTCCTGCAGCACATGCTGTACCAAGGTGGAACAGTTTTCCATGCTGCTGCCTGTGGAGAAGACCATGGTGGAGCAGGTGAATCTGACCTGAAGGAGTCTGAGGCCTGTGAACACCCACTGGAGCAGACTCCGGGCTGCACCTGTAGCCTGTAGAGAGGAGCTCATGCAGAAGCAGGAGGCCTGAAGGGAGCTGATGCCTGTGGGGGACCCGTGCTGGAGCAGTTTGCTTCTGACAGATGGACCCCATGGTGCCCCTATTTGGAGCAGTTCTTGAAGAGCTGCTGCCTGTGGGAAGCCCGGAAGCCCCTGCAGGATCAGTTTGGGAAGGACTGTATCCTATGGGAGGGACCCCACATTGGAGCAGGGGAAGAGAGTGACCATGAAGGAGCAGAGGAGGCAAAGCGCTATAGTCTATCTATCTATCTATCACAAGTTCAAACTGACATTAGAAACTAGTTCCCAGTTCTGCTAAAATGAACAGGAAGTATGGTGCATTCTAGCACTAACTCAATTTAAATATTAGATTTTATTACTGCTTTTTATCATATCGAATTAGCATAAAATTACAATTAACTCTTTCTTTCCTGTAATAGGAAAAGTCCTGATGTGATTATACCTTCAGCCTGTGCATGGTATTTTCTCCCCCTTTCCCTTTGAGGAGGGGGAGAGAGAGAGGTTCTCATGGAGGTCGGCTGAGTAAAACCACCACAAACAGGTAGCCAGGGAAGTGGTGGAGTAGTCATTCCTGGAGGCATTTAATAGATATGTGGATGTAGCACTTAAGAACATTGTTTAATGGTAGTATTAGTTGGTGGTTGGACTTTGTGATCTTAAAGGTGTTTTCCAACCAAAATGGTTCTATAATTCTATGATTTTAAGTTAGAGGCAGCCACACTAGCTCTCTATAGGCCCATCTGAGCCTAGCAACTTCTTCTGATTGGTTCCCACTTCCTCTTACTCTAGCCTGATTACCTTTAGTGCACCACCATATCAATCAGTTCTAGTTTATCACAGAACGGGTCACTCATAGGAACCTGTCTCAAAAACCAGCTGAGACTGACCTTGTGGTTTGGACAAGAGCCAAGGAGCAGCTGAGTCTGTACAAAGGCAGGGGGTCAACTAGTGGTGATGGAGATATCGGACTTCATCCCCACGACCCCCTGACGACCACCACCAGAAGGCACTGCGCAGATGCAGATGGAAGGAGTTTATGGAAATGACTTGGAACTAATTTTAATACAAAGCAGGGATAGGTTATGAATATGTATAGGCGTATTGGGAAACTTCATGCATATGTAACTTTTTACTGCATATAACCAAAGCAAGTTGCCGTGTTAAGGTGCGCATGCCTTTGGGAGCTATCCCACATGTGCCTGGCACTGAAATAAACTCATTTGCTTTGAGTTATAGAGTTCTTACACGAATCATTTTGGCAAGCCAGCCAGGAGGCTCTCTGTCTGCCCACAGGAGTGGCCATGCCATGGACATACTAGCACACACTGGGCACAATTCCCTGGAGGAACTCCACTCCTCAGACGCTCACTGCAGGGGCAGACAATGACCTGCTGGACCATGGAAAAATGGTATGTTTTACAGTACAGGAAGGGCCTGTAAGTCATACGCGTGGCTGGGGCAGCTGGTAAATCATGCAGCGATGTCTGGTGTGCAGCATAGTCCCCATATGGGAGGAGGGTAACCTACTGTCTGACCGATGGAGTGGTCAAGGGGGACTTGCTGACTGATGGAACAGCTGCTAGTGATCTTGGGAGCAGATCAAGCAAATCCGAGGTTACCGCTGCATCCCAGTATTGGGAGCCAGGACAGACCTGTTAATGACTGTATAAGAAGCAAGAGAAGGGTAAGCGGGCCTCTCAAAATTGTGACAAAGTTACCTGGGTAATATTTGCAGCTGTTGGCGGGATATTAATTGTTAACAATTGTATGGCTTATTTGTAGATGTCTAGGTATTTCATGTTGAAAGCATTTGTGTAAGTGTATGTGTTTGAGACAAAGTATTGTTGTGAAGTGAGTTACTCCACGAGGAACATGGCCAGAGATGATACAAACAAGTTTGCTTATTGCTTTAAGTGATATATTCTTGTGGTATGAGTGAGAAGTGCAAGGGGCATCTTTGTGTGATTGCGTGATTGTGCTGTGTGAGACGCAGCATTGCTGCAAAGCGAGTGTAGAGTTCGGATCCGCGGTTCCGTATTCTCTGTGAGGAGAACGGCTGGAGACGAGCGAAGCGCATGACAGACCGAAAAGAAGTGCTGTTTTATCCAAGTGTTGACTGGTGATGCCCGATATATGGGCCCAGCGGTGCATTTTGTAATCCTACTTTTTCTTTATTCTTAAATGTTTTGAGTGTGATGAGGAACGCAGGAGCATTATCTAAGTAACAACTTAAAAGTTTCGGTGTATTTGCTGTGGTGTTTGGTCAGTTTCCTAAGTATTGGGGGGGGGGAGGCTGACTGATTATCGGTAGAATGAAGAGTCACTTCTTTGGTGGTTCGGGCCTGAGTCCTAGGAATTTGGTAAGAAGGGGAAGAGTGGATTTATTTCGGCCTCAGTACCTTTTTTAACCCCCATATTGACGGATACGTAGGAGTGATTCCTTATTTTGTGGGGGCTTACTAACAAAGTGCATGAGAAAAATTGGCATTCGGCTTGAAATTTGGTCCTGTTGAAATGTAAATTTTTTGAAAAAGGTGGTATTGTTTGTCTGGAAGACGGAAGGCTGAGTACTTCAGGTGTTTTCCTGAAGCCCTTGTGGTTTTATGATTGGAACGGTGCTCATTTAGAATCAGAAATAGTAAAGTTTGTATGTGGATGGAAGAGTTTAATCCCAGAGAATTGGGACATTTGGCAAGAAGAGTAGGAAAAGATAGTAAAAACCTGCAGTAAAAATGTAATAAATGACTGAGTCCCAAATAGGATTGCAATTAAAGTTTACAATTTACTAAATGAATAGAGGCAAGCAAACAGCGCTGGGTGCACCGGGAGTCTCTGCTCCACCAAGACGCACACCAGTTACATGAAGTGACTGGTTTTTATGCTCCTAGGCTCCTACATATTCATTACTACTTCTAGAAAAGGCAGGGTTATTATAATTAGTTCCCGGAATCCAAACCCTCCCACGGATGCATGCGTATCAGTCTCCGGTGGTCCCTCTGGGGGTCTCTCGTGCTGAAGGCTCGTAGTCTTCCTCCCAGGCTTTGTCCTTCAGTTGTCCTTCAGCTTATATCTCTAATCATTTGGTAGTCTCTGGGACAGATGTCAGAGACTTGTGCAGCATCTCGTGCAATAGTCAGCAGTTATCTCAAAACCCTTCTTTCTCTTATCTCGTAGACCCAGACCTGAGCCTCAGTGTTAACCCTTCAAATCCCCTATTGACACAAATTGCTGGACTATTTCTTACAAAAAGATTTGCATGGAAATTGAAACACGGGACAGTAACTAATAAGGAATAGTAATAAATAAATACACAAAAGGGAATGGGAAATCAAGGAAATGGGTAATATCCAAAACAAAGACATTTTAAAGAAAGCCTCCTTGGGTGCATATTGGCTCATTGGAAGGATAATGTTGTTTTTGAGGAGAGAAGGAAAATAAGATAAAATGTAGTATATTGATATGTTGTTTCAGCATCTTAGAGGGAAAAGGAATGGAATTAAGTTGGCCCCTGACTGAGCCTTTGGTGTTGGCATGAGAAAAGTATAGGCTGGAGAAAGATAAAGGAATGGTTAAAAGAGTTGTTGAAGGTGTTGAAGGTGTGGCATGTAGTATTTAACAGAGCTGTTTGAAGTTGAATGAGCAGGGAAAGAGGATGTAGGAATGTTAATAGTTCCACCTCAACAGGAGGCTGTGATCTCAAAATCACCTGTGTGAGCCCTCTGGGGCAGAGGGACCATGGTGGGTCCCAGAGAGTTGTCATGGAAACAGAAAAGCAGTTAACCCTTAAAACAACCTGAGTTGATGAGTGAGCTCAGATTGCCAATGGGACCACTCAGGGAACTGTTGACAATTGCATTCCCCTAAACCGACCCCCAACTGAGATTATAGTCACCCCGGAAATAATGAAAGGTAAATACCAAAATCTGGTTAAATTGGGAATTGAGAATCTGTTCCAACAAGATCCAAAAGAAACCCCTATGGAATTTTTGGACCAACTTTGAAATGCAATGGAAAACAAACCAAACTAATGAAACTGGAGAAAATAGGGGCTAAGTTAGAACAAGGAAAATGGACACTGCCAGACAGGTGAGAGATATTGCCAAAAGCTTATGCAAGGCAAATATTGGGACGTTTGCATGCACAAACACATTGGGGTACAAAGGCGTTAAGTGATCATTTACTAAAACAATTTGGTTGAATTGGGATTTTTGAAATAGCAAAGCAAATTACACGAGGTTGTTTAACTTGTCATAAGATAAATAAGAAAGTGTTTCGACAAGCAGCCACGGGAGGGAGAAAAACAGCTTATAGGCCTTTTGAGAAAGTACAAGTTGATTTCACTGAATTTCCCAAAGTAGGGAGGATAAAATATCTATTGGTAATAGTAGATCATTTAACACAATGGGTAGAAGCTTATCCCGTAGCACGAGCTACGTAACCTTTTGTTCCTGCGCAGACTCTGTGGGTTCCTGGATCTCGTCCAGACCGCAGAGGCGGCTTCGACCAGCTCCCTCTTCTGCATATGCTCTGCCCTCCACAAGGTTCCTGAATGTAACAAAATGTGATTGACACGAACTTATGTGAAATCGTCTTTTCCTGCGTTTCATTAACCCTTGAAACTACACTAATGATATGATTATCATATAACATTAAACAACAAATTTTAACAGTTTATCAACCATCTTCTTGACATGAATTATTACTCCATATATGACAATCCCTCCTCTTCTTTTGAATGTCATTAATTCATGTCTTAGCTTCAAATTTGGCCAAGGCCACTTGAACCATAAGAGAGACTCTGTCTTCTTGAGGACTTTCCACCAGGACTGTGGTAAACTGCATTCCTGGGATTATTCTCCATACAAGAAGTGTAATACAAGGAATTAAGCACGGGATTGTTAGTAGTCGCAGGAACAACACTCAGATTATAATTCCCAGTCTTTCTCCTCAAGCAATGGGTAATAGGAAGAAACTGGGCCTAATTGTTCCCAATATGCATGATCCTGTCCAATTTTTAGGTAATTTAGTTTATGCTAGTTTACCACAGATCCAATTTAATATTGACTTATTCCATTCATATCCTTCTTCACAGACTAAATGCCCTACTGATTGTTTCCCATTCTGGTTTTGCCAGCAGGTTCGCCCAATTATGCTTGTTTGTAATACCCATTGTGTCATTCTATTACCCTTTGCCGGTTTACAAATTTCTGGGTCCGAAATGTTTGCTTCCATCGACTCCCAAGGCCAGCATTCCCCTTGATTTGTTCCTCCACAGACAAAACAGTTTGTTACATTTAATGCCTCCACAACTGTGTAGGCTTCACAATATTCTCTGCAAGGTTTGTAAACAAGTTTTTAGCAATGGTTGGAATCTCATATTTAGCTTCCGTTTCAATTTCATGGTAATATTTCACCCAACTCATTGTTCCACAGGGTGTATATTGTTATATATGGAGTGGTAATTTGTCTTGAGAAAAATGGTTGATATTAATAAAGAAGGGGGAGATGTGGGAGTGTGGCGATGGGGGTCGGAAAGCCTCGTGGTTGGTGATAACATGAGACTCTTAACGATGAGGTCATCAGGAATGTAAAAGAGTTTAGAGGGAACAAAGAAGGGTGATTCAGGAGACTCCATGCAGTCTCCGGTTTCTTGTACTCCAGCTGGTTTCTTGTTCTCCAGCCGTTAAGGCAGGCTGTTTGCTGTTGTTGTTATATTCAAAGTTATTTGACCAATGAAAAGTTGTTTTGAAAAGAACTGCTGTGGAGAGAAGGGTATAAGAGGGGAGCCTGCACTCAAGATAAAAAAGGAAGGCAACATGATGTGATGAAGTTATGATCAATAAAGAAACAGGAAAAAGAAGTGAAGAGGAACAGGCTAGCAGAACGGAGACCAGGACGGGGACAGGCACATTGATCGCCTCATGAAGATAGGTTCGGCCAAACTCAGCAAACAGCTCAGAGAAGCTCGTACAGAAAGTCGCTGGAAATAGGTGCACTGGAGCTGAAGAGAAGCTCAAGCTGAGAGAAGTGGACCCGCGCACACAACTGCCTCTCGCTGGTAAGCAGTTGTTCATTATGGGAAATCATACATCCTTAGGAATAAAGACATGTCCTGGTAACCTTACAGCTTATTCTCCTTATTAACAATCAGACAGTTTATGAGCCTGAAATATGGGACCAAACTGAGGTCAAGGTGTGGGACTCTGCAACTAAAAATGGCAAGGTTGCGGTGGGATTGCTCGGCACCTGGCGAGCAGTCTCTGAGGCCTTAAAGAGCCATGTGGGACCACAGTCGGAAACGTGGTTTGCCAGATAGTGATGGAGCTGCGGGCTCCTTTACTGATCCGACTGCTACACCATCGGCCCCTCTGCTGCTACAGCCATCGAAGGCTTTTGCTGTTACTCCCCTTGTTGACCTGGACGTGCCTTTTGACTAAGGCCCTATTGGCCTTGAAAAGGAGATGGATATGCTCTTCTTCGATCTGGGAAGAATGGGATGCATAAGGCCTGAAGACCGATTTGCTTGACAACTTAAAGCGAGACATATTGTTCAGAAGGAATGGAAAATGGAGACTTGTTAGTAATCAAGAAAAGGAATGGAAAATGGAGGCTAAGTCATGGAACTTAAAGGATTGTTTGTTACCTTTTCTGATTGTACGTATGTATAGGCATACTTGGGTTTAGTATGTAAAAGCCATGTTCTATATGTTTAGAATGTTTGATGTTCGTGTGTACATGTTGGTGGAGCGTAGACTCCCCACACACCCAGCGCTGTTTGCTTGCCTTTTAAACCTTTTAGAAATATTTGTTTTATAAATATTACAAAATTCAGATTGAGTTGAGACCTCATTTATAACAATAATAATCGTTATTATGTGAGAAACACTCCGTAGCCAATAATTTAGGCACAGGCGAGGATCTCAGTGAAGCAGTAATTCATTCGCAATTGCAATGACAGGCGTCCCACAAGCAGGAGCGCATCTACTAGTCACACAGTACAGTTTATATACTTCCTTTCTCGATGACCGGGACCCTCCCCTGTTTCCCCATTGACCTGGTAATCCAGGTTCACAAACTATCCAAAGCTTCACAGACAATGCATGGCCTTCAGTTGCTGGCCTGTTAAATTTCCCCTACCGGCCCCACCGGCCTCACCTTCCCAGGTGCCCTTACATAACAGATTTGAGGCCCTGGAGCTTGAGAGACCGGTGGGTGAGGCTGAGGTAGAAAGTGTACCCATGGGGATGCCTAGGGTGAGGAAGTCGACTCCACGCCATAAGACTGCCTCCACCAAGAAAGAAAGAAGGGTAATCGTTGTAGGCGACTCCCTTCTCAGGGGAACAGATTCACAGAATCGTCTAGGTTGGAAGAGACCTCCAAGATCACCTAGTCCAACCTCTGACCTGACTAACACTAACCATTCCTCCACTAAACCATATCCCTAAGCTCTACATCTAAAGGTCTTTTAAAGACCTCCAGGGATGGTGACTCCACCACTTCCTTGGGCAGCCCGTTCCAATGTCTAACAACCCTTTCAGTAAAGAAGTTCTTCCTAATATCCAACCTAAAACACCCCTGGCGCAACTTTAGCCCATTCCCCCTTGTCCTGTCACCAGGCACGTAGGAGAATAGACCAATCCCCACCTCGCTACAGCCTCCTTTAATGTACCTATAGAGAGCACAATAAGGTCACCCCTAAGCCTCCTGTTCTCCAGGCTGAACAACCCCAGCTCCCTCAGCCGCTCCTCGTAGGACTTGTTCTCCAGACCCCTCACCAGCTTCGTCGCCCTTCTCTGGACTCGCTCGAGAACCTCCATGTCCTTCCTGTAGCGAGGGGCCCAAAACTGAACACAGTACTCGAGGTGCAGCCTCACCAGAGCCTAGTACAGGGGGACGATCACTTCCCTAGCCCTGCTGGCCACACCATTTCTGATACAAGCCAGGATGCTCTTGGCCTTCTTGGCCACCTGAGCACACTGCTGGCTCATATTCAGCCGACTATCCACCAATACTCGCAGGTCCTTCTCCACCATGCAGCTTTCCAACCACTCCTCTCCCAGCCTGTAGCTCTGCTTGGGATTGTTGTGCCCCAGGTGTAGGACCTGGCATTTGGCCTTGTTGAACTTCATACAGTTGGCCTCAGCCCATAGGTCCAGCCTATCCAGATCCTCCTGCAGAGCCTTCCTACCTTCCTACCCTCGAGCAACTCGACACATGGACCTAACTTGGTGTCATCTGCAAACTTACTGAGGGTGCACTCAAACCCTTCATCCAGATCACTGATAAAGATATTAAAGAGAACTGGACCCAGTACTGAGCCCTGGGGGATGCCACTAGTGACCGGCCTCCAGCTGGATTTGACTCCATTCACCACAACTCTTCGGGCCCGGCTATCCAGCCAGTTTCTAACCCAACGAAGCGTGCGCCAGTCCAAGCCATGAGCAGCCAGTTTCCTGAGAAGAATGTTGTGGGAAACAGTGTCAAAAGCCTCGCTGAAGTCAAGGTAGACCACATCCACAGCCTTTCCCTCATCCACCAAGCGCGTCACTTTGTCATAGAAGGAGATCAGGTTCGTCAAGCAGGACCTGCCTTTCCTAAAGCCATGCTGACTGGGCCTGACTGCCTGGTTGCCCTGCAAGTGCCGTGTGATGACACTCAAGATAATCTGCTCCTGAGTTTCCCTGGCACTGAGGTCAAACTAACAGGCCTATAGTTCACCAGGTCTACCCTCCGGCCTTTCTTGTAGATGGGCGTCACGTTTGCTTGCCGCCAGTTGCCTGGGACCTCCCCTGATAACCAGGATTGCTGATAAATGATGGTAAGCGGCTTGGCCAGCTCCTCCGACAGTTCTCTCAGTACCCTTGGGTGGATCCCATCTGGCAAACTGCCGAGCCATGCCCTTCTGCCGCGCCACGCCCATTTTGCCCGCCCTGGTTGCTCACACTCCCTAGGGGCTGCTTTTAAACGTCATCCTAGAGGGGCGCTGCTGGTTCCGCCTACACCTCGTCAGCCTCCCTCATGACGGCTGATCTTCTCTTCTTGGTATTTGTGATGTTTCTCTTTCAAATGGCAGGGTGAAGGGTATAGCTAATTGAACAAGTGCACAAGTGCCTCCCCAATTAGATGGTGGGGTGGACTGTAAGATCTTCCCTCCACAGTACCACCAGAGATCTGCCCTGGGGATCTCTAGTCTTGAGCAGTTTCCCATCAAGTCCTTGGTAGCATTCAAGGTCCTGGTGCACAAGGGAAATTCTCCCAGATGCCGGGTAGCACTCACGGCCTGCCATGAAAGGGAAGACGTATGGTTATCTATAGCTGTAGAGAATGCAGGGGGAACCCTGATATTGCTATCACACAAAGAAGGGAACAGCAAAGAGAGACTTACAGGCCTCATTTCCCCAGCCAGTCTTTTCTTGGTACGATGCAATCATACATCGCATCCCCTGGGAATCCTTGGTCCACCCCCATGGGAAGGGCACTATCTGGGCAATCGGTCGTCCCGAGGCACAAGCATAGCAGTTGCTATGGTTGAGACTCTGGACACTATATTTGACCCATTCTATCCAGGCATTCACATCCCCATACCCTGTTTCAATCTCAAATGTTTGAACTACCGCATTTCAAAGAGGGCCTCCTGTTTTCTCTCCTGTTTTCTCCTTGAGTTTCTCCCTTTCTCTGATGGCAATAGAGGATTGTTTCCATACAGCTATTCTCAATCTGGCTGTTGGGTCTCTCCCAGTTATTTGTTCTCTCTGCTCAATTGTCGTTGGGCATTTAAATCTCCACAAGCTAACACCTCACAAGCATCAAACATGACAGATTGTGGTACATAACCCTCTGTCACAGTCACCTATATTTTGATGGGGTATCCCATCTTCCTATTATCTAGTCATGCCTTTTCTAAGTTGCCAAATGACCAAGGCCTTCTCTGAGGCATACAAACACTAAAAACAAAATTAATTTTTCTGATTTTTCCCTGTCATTATTTTTAACCCTTAGGTTTCCAGATAATTATCAATACAAATAATAAGATATATGTACACTACTATTAGAACAACCCCCCCTTGGGAGCACTTCAATTCACTATAAGCCAGTCCTTTCTCTCAATCACAAGTCACACTCATTAGTTACTTGTGAAAATGAAAGGTTAGTTTACAACAGTAAGCTTTTATCCTGCCCAGAGTCCATTATGAGGTTTTTCATTTTGATTTTAACTTTTAACAAGTCTTCTGTAGGAACAACTTCCAAGGTACTAGGGTTGATGGGTGCTTTCACTCGAGTATAGTGAGTCCAACCTTTTTCCACAGTTCTTATGGCTGTTTCAGTGGTTAGTAGTACTTGGAATGGTCCTTCCCATTCAGGCCGGAGTTTTGATTCTTTCCAGGTCCGAATCAGGATCCAGTTTCCTGGTTGATGGTGGTGAATGGGGAATTCCAAAGGTGGGGTTTGAGCCAACAGCCCACGGGTCCTAAGAGATAACAAAGAAGAGGACAATCCCAAAATTACAGTTTTTAAGAAAACTCCCATTTCAAATTGTGGTATCTCATCCCTTCTGCCCAGATAGGGTAATCTGAACAGCATCTCCTTTCTTGGTGCTGTTTGAACCTGTAGGAGTGCTAAAGGTAATCATTTTACCCAAGGAAGTTGAGCTTCTAACACTAATTTACTTAATTGCTTCTTTAATGTCTGGTTCATTAGCTCTACTTTCCCAGAAGAGGAAGGGTGCCAGGGGGTGTGAAAATCCCATTCAATCTGTAAGGCCTGCATTAACCCTTGCAGTACTTGTGAAGTGAAATGACTTCCTTGATCTGAATCAATGTTTTCAACTATCCCATATCTAAGGAGTATTTGCTCCAGTGATACCTTAGCCACCGTGTTTGCAGTGGCAGATACCGAGGGGAAAGCTTACACCCATCCAGTCATGTGGTCAATTAGGACAAACAAGTACTTAAGTCTCCCTACTTTAGGTAACTCAGTGAAGTCTACCTGAATACTTTGGAAAGGTCAAATCCCTGGCTCCCATCACCCTCTAGGTGGGTAACGGATGACCTTTTGTTGGGGGATTTTTGAAACAGCAAGAAGTCCATGACTTGCTGCAGCTGAGCAAACCAAGCTACCAGGATGACTACAAGAAGTTCCCATGACAATGTTCCCATATCGCCTGATTGAGGAATTAAAAAATATTGTTGCCAGCAGCTGGCTTCAAGGACAATATCTACGTGACTGCTAATCACAAGGGGGTTGTTTTCTTGCAGGTGGGGTTGTTTTCTTGCAGTTGTTTGTCTGAGTGCTTTTGACCATTGCTTTTTTGACGCTATCCGCCCCTGTTAAGTTTGCTATAAAAGTCAGGCTATTTGGGTAATAAAGGGAGAGCATGATGTGACCAAACTGGTGTCTGTCGTGTTTTCGGCCGTTCTTCCTGCAACAAATGGCACCCGGTGAGACGCAGAGAGACGCGAGACACGGAGAGACACTGAGAGACCTGAGACGTAGAGTGTCCCACAGAGACGTGGGACGTAGAGGAACTTGGAGACACATGGAGAGACGCAGAGAGACTAGGAACAGAGACGCAGTAACACGCGGGACATAGAGAGACTTGGAGCACAGACCCAGACAGACACGGTGTGGTGTAATTGCCTGAGGTAACTAGGGAAATAAAACTAATATTCACATTTTAAAGAAAATGTACAGCACTGAAGAGGCTTTCAGGGTAGGGCATAGCTGCATTACCTGAGCATTCCCTAGGTTTCCAATCTTAGATGCTATCGCGCTGGGGAAACCTGGTGTGCTAGCTCTAATCACAGAATCACAGAATCACAGAATCACAGAATTTTCTAGGTTGGAAGAGACCTCAAGGTCATCGAGTCCAACCTCCAACCTAACGCTAACAGCCCTCCACTAAACCATATCCCTAAGCTCTACATCTAAACGTCTTTTGAAGACTTCCAAGGATGGTGACTCCACCACTTCCCTGGGCAGCCTGTTCCAGTGCCTCACAACCCTTTCAGTGAAGAAGTTCTTCCTAACATCTAGCCTAAAACTCCCCTGGCTCAACTTAAACCCATTCCCCCTCGTCCTGTCACCAGGAACGTGGGAGAACAGGCCAACCCCCACCTCGCTACAGCCTCCCTTGAGGTACCTAAAAAGAGCGATAAGGTCGCCCCTGAGCCTCCTCTTCTCCAGGCTGAACAAGCCCAGCTCCCTCAGCCGCTCCTCGTAGGACTTGTTCTCCAGGCCCCTCACCAGCTTCGTCGCCCTTCTCTGCACCCGCTCAAGCACCTCGATGTCCTTCTTGTAGCGAGGGGCCCAAAACTGAACACAGTACTCGAGGTGCGGCCTCACCAGAGCTGAGTACAGGGGGACGATCACCTCCCTAGCCCTGCTGGTCACGCTGTTCCTAATACAAGCCAGGATGCCGTTGGCCTTCTTGGCCACCTGAGCACACTGCTGGCTCATATTCAGCCGACTGTCCACCATCACTCCCAGGTCCTTCTCTGCCTGGCAGCTTTCCAACCATTCCTCTCCCAGCCTGTAGCTCTGCTTGGGGTTATTGCGCCCCAGGTGCAGGACCCGGCACTTGGCCTTGTTAAACTTCATGCAGTTGACCTCAGCCCATCGGTCCAGCCTATCCAGATCCTCCTGCAGAGCTTTCCTACCCTCAAGCAGATCGACACACGCACCTAACTTGGTGTCATCTGCGAACTTACTGAGGGTGCACTCGATGCCCTCGTCCAGATCATCGATGAAGATATTAAAGGAACAGCACAGAGCGTAGAGTGGAGTGGAGACACCACGGCTAGGCTCTGTGACCAGGTTGGGACTCGATTGTTGTTGTGCATACCGAGACCGATAAGCTGCACGTTTTGCTACCCTGAGCCAAGGACCTGTAATGTTTTGACAAATGCTGTACCCTAGTGTACTTTTTTCTCATTATAATATCATTATAATACCAAAACACACCTCCATCCCAAAAGCTACCCGCCTCCAAGGTGCGACCACCCCTCACTGAGCATGTGCCCTGCATTTCTCGGAGCCTATTACTTTAAACGGAGACGGGAAAACTTTACACCAATCATAACTAAGATATGCTTGACTAGAGCCACTCAAGCTCCACCTAAAAGATAGAAAATAATATAAATTGGCCCAAAAAAAAGGGGATGTTAGGGAAGATACCACCGTCAGGGGAGATACCATCCCGAGGAAATACAACATCCTTAGGACCTCCTGACTCCTGGGACCAGTCGACGGGCTGAGCCTCTCTTCACTCCCTATTGGGACGCCTTTGGGTGAGATTTGAACACTTGGTTATAAATCTCTCTAGAGTCTTTGATCCTTTTAACGCGTTTATTTCTAGGCTGTGCACCTGTAACACCTGTAACACCTGTGTATTTCATGCATGTGTTATAAATGGCTCAGGATTCAAATTAGGATTAAATGAAAAATAGGATTTATTAAAGGATATAAAGGAATAGAGGTAAGCAAACAGCGCTGGGTGCACCGGGAGTCTCCGCTCCACCAGGATGCACACCAGTTACATCAAGCAGCTGATTTTTATGCTCCTAGACTAATACATATTCATTATTACTTCTAAAAAAATAGATTATTAAAATTAGCTTCCAGGGTGCAGTCCCTCCTACTGGAGCATGCGCAGTCTCCTCTGGGGTCTCTTCTGGGGGTCTCTAGGGGTCTTCCATGCTGAAGGCTCGCAGTCTTCCTCTCCCCCTTTGTACTTACTGGGCACCATCCCAAGTTTACGGAACACCTTCTTCAAGTCTTGTCTCCCAGCCGCCCTTCAGCTTCTTTCTCCTTCCTCTTTATCTCTCGGCCCCCCCTAACCAGATACCAAAGATCCACACAGTATCCCATAACAGTCACTAGTTGTTATCAGTTGTTCTGAAACTCCCAGACACACGAGTAATTAAAACATTCTTCCCCAGCCATTCACAGACACATCTATAGCAGTGTTAGAAATAGAAGTCCGGAATAACAAAAGCAAACAGGTTCATAAATTTAAGAAGTGATAAATTGACTAGAATGAGGAATGAGGGGGAGACTGGGACACACTGCAGCTGTGGTTCAAGAATTGAATTGCCAGTGCAGGGCCCAGAGGCAGACAGGATTCAAACGATTCAAACAGAATTGTTCTTTATGGACACGAATTGTTAAAACATTCCTCACAATCCCTTATCTTCTTTTTAATATCCCCAATTCGTGTCTCTTCTGTTATTAATAATTGGATTTCATCAGTTTGTTCTTGGAGGGTCCAATTCTTAAGCATCATAATTGACATATTCCCTTCTTTTTTTAATGAAGGTATTACCAATGTACTATTTATCACCCGGTGTATTATATAGTGTAAGACAAGGTATCATACAAGGTACAAATAATAACGTCATTATACCACATAATAATAAAAATAACACTCTTTTAATCCATGGTCCACCAGGCAGCCATGAAAATAAATCCCATTCCATATCCTTCCAGGTTTGTGTTGGGACGTGGGCTAATTTTCTAATTTCCTTGGTTATCTTTTTAACTACTTTCCCATTATCGTCAATTTGTAAGCAACAATTAGAATAGTTTAGTTTACCACACACACCCCCTTCTTCTGCTAGTAAATAGTCCAAGACCATTCTATGTTGGAAAATAGCATTCCTCATCTGGGTAGATTGGTCAGCTAGGAGATCCAGAGCTGTTGCTGTTTGATTAGTTATTATTTCGAGAACTGCTTGTAACCTAATTATGCGATTCAAATTATAAATAGGTTCTCGAGCTCCAGATATTACTTCATTCGGATTCCATGTAGCTAGTCCATAATACTGTATGATTCTTTCAGGGGGCCATTCATTTTCTCTCCATTTTTGAGCACTACCTCCAGCTAAAGAGGTATCAATATATCGTTTCTCCCTATTGAGATCATCATATAATTTTACTCCTAAGTGATTCCCTTGTATTTGAGATAATAAAAAGAATAAAGGTCTTATGAATCCCGCGTAGCATATTCCGGACCAATCTTTTGGTAACCTTTTATAGGCCCGTTTGCCACATATCCAATAATGTCCTTTTAAAGCCCACGTCCCATTTGGAAAAGGACCATCCCAGTTTTTTCTATTCCTTGGGGCATGAAAATACAAGGTGTTCTCGTTACCAAGTGGCCCCGTTACAATGTTTGCTTCCTTAATACTCGTATATATACACTTCCAAGCCCCTACACTAGATTCCCACTCACAATTACAGCTAATTTCTCCTTCACGACTTGTCATATTACTGGCTGACCAGAAATGTTTAAAAAACACTTGTGTCCCGTTCTCATTTTGCCACCTCCAGCGGTAGATTTTTACCACATGCTGTTCCCTAGTGGTGTTATCACGCTGACAACTCAAGATTTGAACATCGAATTGTCCTTTTGATTGTGCTCTTGCCATGGCTTTACACCCAGGTCCAAAGAATTCCTTAGATGAGCATTTCAGCCAAGTCCCTTTTCAGCTGGACATGTGTAGCATTCCATTTTCCTTTACTTGCTGTACAGTTTATAGGTCTACATTCAGGATCAGTACATTCATATCCAGGGGACAGAGTCCATTTACAAATGCTTTCTCCCACCTTTACTGTTCCTGTTCTGTTTAAACAATATATACCTTTTTCTGATGAATGCAATTGCCACGGGCCTTCTTCCTCTTTCCAGAATTGTGTTCCATTATGAACTTCACTTAAATTACTAACCCACCATTTAGGTTCGACTGGGCCAGCTACCCAAGGCCAACTTTCAGCTCCTCTTGGTCCCCCACAAACCCAGCAATTGCTAAGATTAAAAGTCTTAGCCACTTCCTCCCCCAGAATAAAAAAATTATTCCCATGGCTCAATTGCCCTTGTAAGAATAGTACCAGGAAGTATAGCATCCTTCTACGTCGTCCAGGGAGGGTATGTAGGGGTGTGAGAAATGTCCTCAATCAAGGGGTTGGATCCACTTCCAGAATCTATTTAAACTGGTGTCACTGTTCAGCCTTCGAGGGTGGTTCAGCTCCTGGAAAACTAATTACAATAGGTTAAAAAAACCTCTTACTATATACATACATTTTTCGTCTGCTCGCTTGTCTCTTTTTCTGGGACAGCTTGATTTCAGTGCGGGAGAAGTCCGGTCGAGGCCCTCACACTCGGCAGTCAATACCCGTAGGGGTTGCCTCCCTCGGTAGACTATACACACTATACACACCGCAGTGGAGAGTCCTGCCCCGGTCTTGCCTTCTCCCCTTTCTTCATTGCAGGCTTGTCCCCTTCTTCTGGTATTTCATGCAGAGCAGGCCCTATTTCCGGAACATTAGTTCTTTTTAGTTTTAACTTCAGTTCCCCAGGAGCGGACTCAACCCTCCAGGTTTTGGTATTTATTGGTCCTTTCACTCTGGATGCATGGGTCCAACCCCTTTCTGCTGTTCTCACAGCTGTTTCAGTGGTAAGTAAAACAAGATACAGTCCCTCCCACCGGGGTTGTAAGGATTCTTCTTTCCAAGTTTTTATTAAGACCTTATCCCCTGGTTGTATTTTATGGATGGTAAACCCTAAAGGTGGTGTCTGAACCAGTATTCCAATTTCTCTTAGTTCTTGCAACCTTTTCCCAATAGTAATTATATATTTCTGGATACTTCGATCCTCAACTACATTATCCCCCAGGGGCATTCCCTGTGAATAAGGCATACCATATAACATTTCATATGGTGATAATCCAGTCTCACTGTGTGGTTTAGTTCTTATGTTTAAAAGTGCCAATGGTAAACATCGAGTCCAGGGCAATTGTGTCTCAATCATTAATTTAGCCAATTGCTGTTTTATTGTTTGATTCATTCTCTCTACTTTCCCTGAGCTTTGTGGGTGCCATGGAATATGATATTCCCACTGAATACCTAATGATTGACATAATAATTTTATTATTTTAGAAGTAAAGTGTGTGCCTTGGTCAGAATCAATGTACTGGATTATCCCATATCTAGGTATCAGATGTTCCAATAAAATTTTTGTCACCATTTGTGCCGTAGCTCGTGCCACAGGATAAGCTTCTACCCATTGTGTTAAATGATCAACAATTACCAATAAATACTTGATTCTCCCTACTTTAGGCAATTCGGTAAAATCAACTTGTACTCTCTCAAAAGGCCGATATGCTGTTTTTCTTCCTCCCGCTGCCGCCTGTCGAAATATTTTCTTATTTATTTTCTGACAAGTTAAACAACCTTGTGTGATTTGCTTTGCTATTTCAAAAACCCCTATACAACCAAATTGTTTAAGTAAGTGATTACTTAATGCTCTTGTACCCCAGTGTGTTTGGGTATGCAAACGTTCCAATATTTGTCTTGCATAAGCTTTTGGTAACATTTCTCGCCCATCTGGCAATGTCCATTTTCCTTGTTCTAATTTAGCACCTATTTTCTCCAGTTTTGTTTGTTCTTCAGGAGTAAACTTCTTTTCTTCTTCTTGTCTTTCTTCTTTTGTCTTACTTCTTCCTGTACTATATTAATTTTAGCAGTCTGAATTCTTAAAGCTGCTTCCTGAGCTTCTTTATCTGCTAGATTATTTCTCCTAGTGTGGTATTCCAATCCTTTCTGATGCCCTCTTACATGTACTACTGCTATTTCTTTAGGTTCCCTTAAAGCTTTTAAAATTTTCCTTATTAATTCTTGATGTATAAGATTCTTCCCTTGAGTATTAATTAAACCTCTTTCCTCTCAAATTTTTCCAAAGGTGTGAACCACTCCATATGCATATTTAGAATCTGTATATATAGTTCCACTTTTTCCCTTTAATAGTTCCAGGGCCCTGTATAGGGCATACAGCTCACAAGCCTGAGCTGACCATGATGGACTCAGGGGGCCTGATTCCACAGATTCCAGGTGTTTATTAATTATGGCATACCCTGTTTTTCTTTTTCCCTCTACTACTCGAGAGGAACCATCTATGAATAGTATCTCTCCCTTTTCTAATTCAGTATCTCTCAAATCGGGTCTCACTTTAGTCTGGGTCTCGCTTACCTCCAAACAATTATGTTGTAGTTCCTCTGAGGGTTTTCCAAATAAAAATTGTGCTGGGCTCTGAGCAGAGGTTACCTTCAGTTCTAAATCGGGGGAGTCAATTAGTATTGCTTCATACTTTAGGATCCGGCTGTCTGTTAACCATTTCTCCGCTCTCTGTTGTAAGACACTTCTGACATTGTGTGGAGTATACACTTTTAAGGGAGCACTAAAAGTAATCTTTCTCACTTCTTCTATCAATAATGCTGTAGCAACCAAGGCTTGAAGACAAGCAGGCCACCCCCTACTTACTGGATCAAGTAATTTGGAACAATACCCCACGGGTTTTTTAATTCCTGCCCAATCTTGAGTAAAGACTCCATATGCTGTCTGGTTTGATGTGTTCACCAAGAGATAAAAGGGTTTCTCTAGATCTGGGAGACTTAATACAGGTGCTTGTATTAATGCTTTTTTTATTTCTTCAAATTTTTGATCATCTTCTGTGGACCACTTAAATCGATTATCAATTAGTTTTTCATATAAAAATTTAACTTTTTCACTGTAACTTTCAAGCCACGGTCTACAATATCCCAATAATCCCAATGCTTGCCGAATTTCCTTTTTAGTTTGTGGGGGTCTTAAGGAGAGGATCCCAGATACCCTGTCAGGATCCAACTTCTTTTCTCCCCTGCTTAACCAGTGTCCTAAGTATTTTACCTCCTGTTCCACAAATTGTAACTTTGATCGGGACACTTTTAATCCCTTTTCCCCCAGAAAATTTAACAAATTAATAGTGGCTTTTCGGGTTCCTTCTTCAGTCTCTCCAGCTATTAACAAATCATCCACATATTGCAATAACTTTACCTCCCCAGGTAATGTAAAATCTTGTAGAACTTTTTCCAAAGTTTGTCCAAATAGATTCGGTGACTCAGTAAACCCTTGTGGTAGCACAGTCCACCTTAATTGTTGTTTTCGTCCTGTCTCCGGGTCTTCCCACTCAAAAGCAAAGTAATCCCTGGAATTTTCATCTAAAGGACAGGTCCAAAAAGCATCTTTCAGATCTATTACACTATACCAAGTATATTTGGGAGAGACATGACTCAGCAGGGTGTAAGGATTTGCTACCACAGGGAATTTAGTGATTGTTCGCTGATTTACAGCTCTCAGATCCTGTACCAGTCTGTATGACCCATCCGATTTCTTCACAGGGAGGATGGGTGTATTGTGAGGTGACATACATGGTTCTAAAGTCCCTTCCTCCAAAAGTCTATCAACTATAGGTTTTAATCCCCTTCGACCCTCCATTGGTATAGGGTATTGTTTAATTCGAATAGGACGATGTGGATCCATTATCTGAACATTTATGGGGTCCATTTCCATTTTTTCAATTTCTCCCTCCTTATACCACACTAAAGGGTTAATAACTTCTTCATCTTTTTGGGTTAAAGTGTATAATTTGATTTGCAACTTATCCCCTTGACTCTGAATGCTTAAGTTCAATTTTAAAATCAAATCCCTTACTAGTAAATTGTACCCCGCTTCAGGAAGCAAAAGTAAATCATTAAGACAAATCTTTTGATCGGTTTCTATTTCCACATCTTTTAAAACAGGAACCTTAAAGGGCTCCCCTCTTGCCCCTATTACAGACGTATAACTCTTCCCTTCTTTTATTCCCTCTGGGAGCTTTTGAATAGTGGATCTTTCAGCTCCTGTATCTACTAAAAATAGTACTTCTTCTTTATGGGGACCAATTAATAGTTTTATCAAGGGCTCTGTTGATGTTGAAGTCCCCAGAAGATATAGCCCCTGACACCCCTATTCTTCTTTAAACATTTTCTTGTCTTGTTCCCGCTTACAACAATTCTTCTGTAAATGTCCCCTTTTTTGACAATAGTAACAAGCGGGGAACGCTGAATTCCCTTGAGAAGGCTGACCTCTAGGGGTTTCTTCTATACTTCTTCTCTTCTCCCTCTCTCCTGACAAGGGCTTTTTCTGACTTTCTTTTACTGCTGCTACAAAGATCTTGGCTTTTGTTTTTTGTTTCTCCTCATCTCTCCTGACATATACTTTTTGCACTTCTCTAAGTAACTCTTCTAATCCTCTCTCTTGCCAATTTTCTAACTTTTCTAATTTCTTTCTTATGTCCACCCAGGATTTGGCTACGAATTGTGTTCTAAGGAGTGCGGTTCCAATTGCTGTATTCGGATCGATCCCCGAATACATTTGCAAACTTTTCTTTAATCTCTCCAACCATTCTGTTGGAGATTCCTCTTTTCCTTGTTGTTCATTGAATGTTTTATTAATGTTTTTTCCTCGTGGAACCGCTTCTCTGATCCCTTGTATAATCATTGTTCTCAAATCTCTCATGTTTTGTCTTCCCTGGGGTTGCTGGTGATCCCAGTGGGGATCCACATTTGGCCATTTTTGATCTCCTGGGGGTCCAGCTTGATTTTGTCTTTCCCAAATCCTCATTCCAGCTTGCCTAATCATTCCCCTTTCCTCAACAGTAAATAAGATTCCTAAAATGGATTGTATTTCTTCCCAGGTATAAGTGTTAGGACCCAGGAATTGATCTAGTCTTTCGGCTACTCCGAGGGGGTCATTTAACAAAGTCCCCATTTCTTTCCTAAAAGATCTCACCTCTGTGGTGTTTAAAGGGACTGCCACGAACCCAAATCCTCCCTGATTGCCTCCAAGGGGTACTTCTCTTAATGGATATAGAGAGGTTTCTTCAGGTACGGCAGTCTTACTTCTTGTGCATGCAGCCGGAGGCAGGTCTAATTCTGGTGCTGTTTGTGGTGGAGGCAGGGACCATGGCTGCACTGCCGGAGAGATTACCAGAGGGGGAGCCGGGAGAGCCGGGAGTGTGTTATTAGGACCCAGAGGTGGTGGTGGTGGTGGTAAATTATCCAGCGGCTCCCATTCATCATTCTTTTCTTTTTCCTGCTTTTCCTCCCCTCCAGAATCCTCATTTGTTTTTAGTGCTGGACGTGGAGTCCCAATCCACAATTCTGCATACTCACTTTCTTCCTGACAGAAAGGCTCTTTTGAATTAACGTATATATTCAAAGCCTGACAAATCCAATCATCAAAAGATCCAAAAACAGGCCAGAAAACACACGGTCTTAAAGGTTTTTTTGGCCATTCTATCATACAGTAATGAACCAATTTTAATTTATTTTTTCCTTTTCTGGGGCCCCTATTGTTCCAATTTCCAATCATTATTCCTAATGGACTTTCTGGTGGTATATCTGGTATTTCGCTCCCTTTCTGGTCCTTGGTCTTTGATTTTATCTGACCCATCCGGGAATTTTACTAGTGGCAATTCCCACAGCCCTTGGTTGCCCCTAGTGAGAGTGTCTTGCAGGGGGCTTAGGACCTATCACCCACCCACGTATCCCTCTCTTCACCAGCCCAGCCCCCCCCGACAGGAGATTAGAACCAGTGAGAAAACAAAAAGACTTCTACGCCTCAGACATTAGAAGCCTCAGTTACACTCTCACACACAAACACGGGCAACCGTACCTTTACCCAACCGGACAGTATCTTACGAATCAGTCGTCTTCGTCCAGAGTCCAACCGGACGGTATCCACAAGCGTCTTCGTCTGGGATCGAACCAGACGGTATCCAAACGACTGTCGTCTTCGTCCGGTTCGATCCCGGACACCGGAACCCAACCAGACGGTATCCAAACGACCCTGTCGTCTTCGTCCGGATCTTCGCGCGCAGAATTACGGGCACAAAAACATTCCTCAAACATGATAGCTTGCTTTTGCAGACAGTCACTATCGCCGGCAATCCAAAGAACCTGTGTACCTGTTGCTGTAATAAATCACACTTGATTGCATTGTGATAGCTCTCATTAAGTGCAACTAGGGTAAGGGTGGTTATACGTTATTGGTGAATCCGTGACCGTGATAGCTCAGTGTTCTGAATCCAACCAGACCCCTAACAGTTAATGCGTTATCGGTGAATATCCGACCAGACCCCAGACGGTTAACGCGTTATTGGTGAATATCTGACTGGACCCCAGATGGTTAATGCATTATTGGTGAAATCTGTGACTGTGATAGTTCAGTACCCTGAATCCAACTGGGCCCATAACGGTTAATCAGCTACACCCCTTAACGCGACACACGGACAGATGCAGTGAGTGGTGTCGCGGTGAGACGTGGAATAGGGTCGTGGTGAGACACAGAATAGGGTCGCGGTGAGACGCAGAATAGGGTCGCGGTGAGATGCAGAATAGTGACATGGAGAGACGTGGGACATCCGGGGCCGAGTTTCTATGGCAGATCGGAGGCGTCAGTGGAAACAGCAGACGAGCGCTGCTGTGAGGCTAACTGGCTTACAGCAGAGGGGTGGAGATCACGACCCTGCAGCTCGTCCGACATAACCATGGAGGAGGAAGCAGCTATCCAGCTTCTCTCTAGTATTCTCTAACACAGGTGTATCTTGCAATGTAAAAAAGATCAAATCCTTGGTGCACTGGGCTCAGAAGGAGGTTTTTCTGAAGGAAGTCCCTCTAATGTTTAGCCCAGCTGAGTGGCGGCACGTAGGAGATAGCTTATCGGATAAAGCCATCTCAAGTGGAAAGCTAAATAAAGATGTAAGTGGGATGTGGAGCACAGTGATTAATGTGCTGTGTGGTATGAAAACTGAACAGCAGGTAGCGATGACGATGGCGCAAGCTTTGTCAGTACCATCTGGGACTGACAGAACGCCGAGTGCAAAACCTGAGACCTCAGGAATGGGGCTGGCACAATTCTTTTCATCGGTTCCTGCACCCACCACGGATTGGGGTATGACCTTTTCAATAAAGGAATCAGTGGCAGAAATAACTAAGGGCCTATCAGAGCAGAGTGCTGATGGGAAGTGGGGGCTGCCCTCCGAATCCCCACGGCGGAAAATCTTGATAAAACTGCGCTGCCAGCATCTGTGCCGCTGCCAGGCAGCAATAAATCCACTCGGGATTCTTTGCCAATGAGAGGTGCAGCAGCAGCTTGCGAAAATCGACCTTCACTGGAGGAGCTGTTCCAAGAACTGCTAGTGAAATTGGAGAACTTAAAAATTACAGATTCGAAGGAGCCTCCTCTCTCATCATCCGTCGCTACAACACCGTCGGCACCAAGGAGGGACAGGTGCTCCGACGTCATACATGATGCCATTATAGAAGGGCATTGGCATGCTACATCCTTGGCCTGCCCTATAATTATCGACCCTGTGCAAAGCAAATCGTGGCAGCCACATGATTGGAAGCTTTTACAACAAGCTTGAAAAACGGTTACGGACTACGGTTTAAAATCCCAGGCGGCTTGACAGATAATTCAATGGATTTTCCAGGCAGAACTAATGTTTCCATTTGACTGTCGAAACTTGGCGCACTTATTGTTAACTCCTTCCCCATTGTTATTGTTTGAAAGGGAATGGTTGCAGTTAGCACAGGGGGAAGCGGGTGAACTGCGTCAACCGGGGGACCCTCTGTATGGGATTACTGCAGAGATGTTAACAGGGATGGGTCCTTATCTCGATACCCAGCTTCAGTTGCAGTTCCCTGCGATTATTCACCAAACAGCTGCACAGCTCGCACTGAGGGCTCTTCTTAGTCTCCCAGGGGAAAAGAAAGCACCTCCATTCGCATCTGTACAACAGGCCCCTGCGGAACCATATGCTAAATTTATTGATCGGTTGTAGGCAGCAATTCCTGATCATCCTGATCTAACAGTGGAGTCTAAAAGCAGTACGTTTAAAATGCTTGCATTTGACAATGCAAAACCAAACACTCGAAACATCTTAGTTGCACTGCCGAAAACCGCACCGGTAGAGGACATGTTGGAAAGGGTACAGAGAGCTGATCAGTCCAGGCAACCAGATGTGGTGGCACAGGCTGTAAAGGACTGCCAGAGATTTTCTTTTACGGTATCCACCATTAACAAACAGGCCCCAGAAAAGCTCTATGAATGGCTAGTGCTTCGCAGGGAATGAAGAAATCCCCTACGTTATGTCAATTATATGTGGCCTGGGCATTACAACCAATTCGGATAGTGTGGCCTTATGTAATCATTTACCATTATATGGATGACATTCGGTCTTGTAGGCCAGAATGCTTCCAGGATTCAGATTTAAAGTTTATTCAGGATACGTTGGTAGCAAAAGGGTTGAAGATAGCCCCAGAGAAGGTTCAACAGAAACAGCCATGGCTATACTTGGGATGGAAAATATCAGACTCTACTATTCATCCACAGAAAGTTGATATAGCTACAATGTTACATAATTTGACAGATGTACAAATGTTCCTGGGTAATATTCAGTGGGGTTGCCACATTGTACGGATTACTAATGACGACTTAGCTATATTACTACCTTTATTGCAGGGCAGGAGTGCCGAGCCACAGATTACACTAACAAATGACTACCGGCAGGCTCTTTCACAAATAGCTTCTAAGGTTGCAGCCGGCACTGCTTGCAGACATATAGCAGACGTTGCACTCTCTTTCCTAATTAGCAATCATGTGTCTCATCCATTTGCGGTGCTTGGTCAGTGGCAAAAAGAAAAGGGGGAGAGTAAGGGGTGCCAAAGACAGAAACGGTATCAGGAGGATGCCACTGACACTAACAGCACGGGTAATAGGAATGGCATAAATGAAACAGGTGATAACAAGGGTGGAATGATAGGGCAGAATTTTCGAGTTCTGGAATGGATTTTCCTACAGATTCAGCCAAAAAACGAGTGTTCAAACATGTGCAGAAGCTATCACAGAGTTAGTACGTAAGGGTCGTTTGCGGAGTATTGAGATCAGCGGTCAGGAACCAGGAGATAGTAGTCTGCCGATGACTCAGGATCATTTGGAATGGTGTTTACAGCAATCCATACCACTACAAGAAACTGTGCTAGTTTACCCAGGATTGGTACATTCCCGAACTCCAAAGGGGCCTCTCTGGCAAGATATAAGATCATATAAATGGCAGGTAGCACCACGACTCTCATTCCGACCAGTGGTGGGTCGCACTGTGTACACTGATGCAGGTGCAGCAAGTAAGAAGGCTGTGTGTGTGTGTGCTACAAGAACAGAAGTTGGGAGAAATACATAATTCTGGGGGAAACAGGGGATTCATTACAAACATTGGCATTGTCTACAGTTGTTTGGGCTTGTCAGTGCTGGATGCATGAGCCAATTAATATCGTCTCAGACTCTCTGTATGTTGTCAACTTGGAAAACCGGATAGAGGATGCCTTGATACGGCAAACTAAGAGGGACAGATTGTTTTCATTACTGTGTTATCCATATACATAGTCATCAGTTCTCGATTGGGTTAGCAGAAGGTAATTCACAAGCAGACAAGTTGGTGAGTATAGTCACAAAGAGGCCTGAGAGTGATTTTGCACATGCGCGAGTGTTGCACGAAATGCTCCATCAGAAAGCAAAGGGTCTTTGGAGAATGCTTGGATTTACTTGGACAGAGGCGAAAGGAATAGTAAGAGCGTGCCCTTCCTGTAGTCATCATGGACCAGGGTTAGGTTTGGGAATTAGTCCACGGGGTGTTAAGGCACTTGAGGTATGGCAAATGGATGTAACGCATGTGCCGGAATTTGGTACTAAAAGATACGTGCATGTGAGTATTGATACTTGTTCAAGATTCATATGGGCAAAGGTGCAGGGGGGAGAAAAAGCACACCTTGTGTGTAGGCATCTGACGGTTTGTTTTGCCATTATGGGAGTGCCACAGCAGATCAAGACGGACAATGGTCCAGCATATGTTAGCATAAGTGTTAGAAAATTTATGAAAATGTGGGGAGTAAAGCATATCACAGGTGTTCCATATTCTCCCACGGGCCAAGCGATTGTCGAACGATCACATCAGGTTTTAAAGGAACAATTAGAGAGACTAAAAGAGATCAAGGACATCGATGAGCGATTGTCCGAGGCATTGGTTGTCTCGAATCACTTATGTTTGACTAGTGACCGAGAAGACCCTCCTGCAAGCATTCATTTTCAAACAATAGATAGAGCAGCACCAAATGTGTTACCACAAATAAGAATGAATTACCGAGATCCTGCTACAGGAACTTGGAAAGGGCCATACGGGTACAGAAATACAAATAACGCCTGTGGTTACAATGACACTGATAGGCAGGGTTTAGGGGCTTACGTCATGGAGACAAGGGGTAACAACTATAGCATTTGGAACAATCGTACAGCTATGGCCTTACCTCGTGATGTTTTTCTGATTTGCGGGGATAGGGCCTGGGAAAGTATCCCTGCAAATGCTATCAGAGGTCCATGTTACTTAGATAAACTCACTATATTTACTCCTAGCTTATCACAGTTGCATGAGATCACTAGACATAAACAGGCATTGCTCATACCGGATTGCAATGATAATGTTGAATTGCTTGGTGTTTTGGCTAGAGAGGCATTGGCAATTTCAGTGCCAGGAGTGGCCTCTTCGGCCGCACTTAACAACTTAGAAAAATTGGTATGCTGGGCCAAGAATCACAGAATCACAGAATCACAGAATCACAGAATTTCTAGGTTGGAAGAGACCTCAAGATCATCGAGTCCAACCTCTGACCTAACGCTAACAGTCCCCACTAAACCATATCCCTAAGCTCTACATCTAAACGTCTTTTGAAGACTTCCAGGGATGGTGACTCCACCACTTCCCTGGGCAGCCTGTTCCAATGCCTCACAACCCTTTCAGTAAAGAAGTTCTTCCTAACATCTAACCTAAAACTCCCCTGGCTCAACTTAAGCCCATTCCCCCTCGTCTTGTCACCAGGCACGTGGGAGAATAGACCAACCCCCACCTCGCTACAGCCTCCTTTGAGGTACCTATAGAGAGCAATAAGGTCGCCCCTGAGCCTCCTCTTCTCCAGGCTGAACAAGCCCAGCTCCCTCAGCCGCTCCTCGTAGGACTTGTTCTCCAGACCCCTCACCAGCTTCGTCGCCCTTCTCTGCACCCGCTCAAGCACCTCGATGTCCTTCTTGTAGCGAAGGGCCCAAAACTGAACACAGTACTCGAGGTGCGGCCTCACCAGAGCTGAGTACAGGGGGACGATCACCTCCCTAGCCCTGCTGGTAACACTGTTCCTGATACAAGCCAGGATGCTGTTGGCCTTCTTGGCCACCTGAGCACGCTGCTGGCTCATATTCAGCCGACTATCCACCATCACTCCCAGGTCCTTCTCTGCCTGGCAGCTCTCCAACCATTCCTCTCCCAGCCTGTAGCTCTGCCTGGGGTTATTGCGCCCCAGGTGCAGGACCCGGCACTTGGCCTTGTTGAACTTCATGCAGTTGACCTCAGCCCATCAGTCCAGCCTATCCAGATCCTCCTGCAGAGCTTTCCTACCCTCAAGCAGATCGACACACGCACCTAACTTGGTGTCATCTGCAAACTTACTGAGGGTGCACTCAGTGCCCTCATCCAGATCATTGATAAAGATATTAAAGAGGACTGGCCCCAGCACCGAGCCCTGGGGGACGCCACTAGTGACTGGCCTCCAACTGGACTTGGCTCCATTCACCACGACTCTTTGGGCCCGGCTATCCAGCCAGTTTCTAACCCAACGAAGCGTGCGCCAATCCAAGCCATGAGCAGCCAGTTTCTTGAGGAGAATGCTGTGGGAGACGGTGTCAAAAGCCTTGCTGAAGTCAAGGTAGACCACATCCACAGCCTTTCCCTCATCCACCCAGCGCGTCACTTTGTCATAGAAGGAGATCAGGTTCGTCAAGCAGGACCTGCCTTTCATAAACCCATGCTGACTAGGCCTGATTGCCTGCTTGCCCTGCAAGTGCTGCGTGATGACTCTCAGGAGGATCTGCTCCATGAGCTTCCCTGGCACTGAGGTCAAACTGACAGGGTGAGGTCAAACTGACAGGAAGCAAGCCAATGCCACAACAGAGATACTTGAGGAGATGTTACCAGATCAAAATAGTCTGCAACACGCGCTCTTACAGGATCGAGCTGCTATTGACTTCTTGCTTTTGGCTCAAGGGCATGGGTGTGAGGACTTTGAGGGAATGTGCTGTTTGAACCTTTCTGATCATGAGTCAATTCACAAATCCATTACTTTCCTGAAAGAGCACATGAGAAAGATTCAATATGATATCAATCCTTTCAATCAATGGCTCACTGATTTGTTTGAAATGATGCATAGATGGTTACTGGGATTAGTCAAAGAGGGATTAAGGATTCTGTTTGCTGTGGTGTTAATCATCATTGCGTGTTGTATTGTAATAAATGTGGTTAAAGGTTTACTTGCAAAACTGTTATATCGGGCTTGGTTTGCTCAAAAAGAAAAAGGGGGAATTGTTGAGGGATTTTTGAAACAGCAAAGATCCCATGGCTTGCTGCAGCTGAGTAAACCAAGCTACCAGGGCGACTATGAGAAGTTCCCATGACAGTGTTCCCATATCGCCTGATTGAGGAATTTAGAAAAATATTATTGCCTGCAGCTGGCTTCAAGGACTGGATCTACGTGACTGCTAATCACAAGGGGGTTGTTTTCTTGCAGGTGGCCTTGTTTTCGTGCAGTTGTTTGTCTGAGTGCTTTTGACCAATAATCTTGCGTGAAACACTATCCGCCCTTGTTAAGTCCACTATAAAAGTCAGGCTATTCGGGTAATAAAGTTAGAGCATGATCTGACCATACTGGTGTCTGTCATGCTTTCGGCCGTTCTTCCTGCAACACGAGTGTATTAGTCTGGTAATACAAGGTATTAAACATGGAATTTTTAACAATCCTCCACATTTCCCCAATAAAACCATCCCTATTTTAGTAAGCCAATCACCGCCCATAAAGTCCCCCCCATAATACTCCTAGATCAATTCCATTCCAGGTTTGAACTGGGACATGTCCAATTTTCATTTTTTTTACAAGTTCATTTACAGCTTTTCTTTTATCATCAACCTCTAAACAGCAATTACTAAGGTTAAATTTTCCACAGACTCCTCCTTCTTGTGCTAGTAAATAATCCAAAGCTAGGCAATTTTGATACAAAGCAGTTCTCATCTTGGTATTTTGTTTTGCAATTAATCCAAGTGAATCTCTGGTTTTATTTACAACTATTTCTACTACAGCTTGTAACCTAATTATTCTATTAAGCATATATAGGGGTCCTATAGCCTCAGGATCCGTCTTCTGCCCATGTAGCTGGATCATAATAGGCAAACGCCTTCAATCAAGGGGTTGGGCCCGCTTTCAGGGTCGATTTGGGCTTGTGTTACTTGTTCAGCCTGTCGGGGAGATCCAGCTCCTGGAAAACTAATCTCAATGTTATTTTCTCTCCTAACCTTAGTGTGGGAGAAGTCTCGGTTGAGACTCTCTCACTCGGCAGTCAATACCCATAGGGGTTGCCTCCCTCGGTAGACCATACACACTGCAGTGGAGGGTCCTGCCCCGGTCTTGCCTTCTCCCTTTCCTCCCTTCAGGCTTTGTGGGTGCCACAGAGTATGGTATTCCCACTGAATACCTAATGATTGACATAATAATTTTATTATTCTAGAAGTAAAGTGTGTGCCCTGATCAGAATCAATGTACTGGATTATCCCATATCTAGGTATCAGGTGTTCTAATAGAATTTTTACCACCATTTGTGCCATAGCTCGTGCTACGGGATAAGCTTCTACCCATTGTGTTAAATGATCTCCTCTTACCAATATATATTTTATCCTCTCTACTTTGGGCAATTCAGTGAAATTAACTTGTATTTTCTCAAAAGGCCTATAAGCTGTGTTTTTTTTTTTTTTTTTTTTTGTTGTTGTTGTTGTTTTTTTTCCTCCCTCCAGTGGCTGCTTGTCGAAACACTTTCTTATTTATCTTCTGACAAGTTAAACAACTTCGTGTAATTTGCTTTTCTATTTCGAAAAAAAAAAAAAACAATGCAACCAAATTGTTTTAGTAAATGATCACTTAACACCTTTGTACCCCTATGTGTTTGTGCATGCAAACGTCCCAATATTTGCTTCCCGTAATCTTTTAGCAATATCTCTCGCCTGTCTGGCCGCGTCCATTTTCCTTGTTCTAATTTAGCCCCTATTTTCTCCAGTTTTGTTTGTTTGTTTTGTTTTGTTTTCCATTGTTTTTCATAATCAGTCCAAAAATTCCATAGGGGTTTCTTTTGGATCTTGTTGGAACAGATTCTCAATTCCCAATTTAACCAGATTTTGGTATTTACCTTTCATTATTTCCGGGGTGACTATAATCTCAGTTGGGGGTCGGTTTAGGGGAATGCAATTGTCAACAGTTCCCTGAGTGGTCCCATTGGCAATCTGAGCTCACTCATCAACTCAGGTTGTTTTAAGGGTTAACTGCTTTTCTGTTTCCATGACAACTCTCTGGGACCCATCATGGTCCCTCTGCCCCAGAGGGCTCACACAGGTGATTTTGAGATCACAGCCTCCTGTTGAGGTGGAACTATTAACATTCCTACATCCTCTTTCCCTGCTCATTCAACTTCAAACAGCTCTGTTAAATACTACATGCCACACCTTCAACAACCCTTTTAACACTTCCTTTATCTTTCTACAGCCTGTACTTTTTTCATGCCAACACCAAAGGCTAAGTCAGGGGCCAACTTAATTCCACTCCTTTTCCCTCTAAGAAACAACATTAATTGCAAGATAGTGTTATAGTCGATTGATCCATAAAGTGGCCATTTAGTTTATATAGTGGCCACCACTGATTGCAATACTTAGTGAAAGCCCTTTTGCTTTCTGTGCCCTGACTTCTAACAATATTCTTCAAATGTGTCAATATGCACACAAGGAGGCTTTCTTTAAAACGTCTTTGATTTGGATATTATCCATTTCCTTGATTTCCTATTCCCTTTTATTTATTTATTTATTTATTTATTACTATTCCTTAGTAGTTACTGTCCTTTGTTTCAATTTCCAGGCAAACCTTTTTACTGCGGGTTTTTACTATCTTTTCCGAATCTTCTTCCCCAATGTCCCAATTCTCTGGGATTAAACTCTTCTTCCCACATGCAAACTTTACTATTTCAGATTATTAATGAGCCCCGTTTCAATCATAAATCCACGGGACTTCAGGAAAACATCTGAAGCACTCAGCCTTCCGTCTTCTAGACAAACATTATCACCTTTTCCACAAAAATTTGCATTTCAACAGGACCGAATTTCAATCCGAATGCCAATTTTTCTCATGCATTTTGTTAGTATACCCATGCAAAACAAAACTAGGAATCACTCCTGTGTATCTGTCAATATGGGGGTTTAAAAGGTATTGAGGCCTAAATAAATTCACTCCCCCCCCCTTACCAAATTCCCAGGGCTCAAGCCCGAACCACCAAAGAAATGACTCTCTCCATTCTACTGCTTTGATAATCAGTCAGCCCTCTCCCCCCCCCCAGTACTTGGGAAACTGACCAAACACCACAGAAAATACACTAAGACTTCTCAACTGTTAGTTACTTAGATAATGCTCCCGCCTTTTTCTTGTCACACTCAAAGCATTTAAGAGAAAAAAAAAATAATAAAATAGGATCACAAGATACACCGCCAGGCCCATATATTAGACACCACCAATCAAAACTTGGAAAAAACAGAACTTCTTTTCTGTCTGTCACGCACTTCGTTCGTCTCCGGCCGCTCCCCTCACAGAGAATACGGAACCGCAGATCAGAACTCCGCACTCGTTTGCAGCGACGCTTCGTCTCACTGTGGTGGTTTTACTCAGGTGAGCAGCCGAGCTCCACCACAACCGCTCTCTCACTCCCCCTCTCCTCAAAGAGGAAGGGGGAGAAAATATAACACAGAGAACTTGAGGTTTGAGATGAGAAAGATTTAATTAAAGGGAAAGGGAATGGGGAGGAAAAAAAAAAAAAAAAAAAAAAAGAAACAAAAGAAACAATAAGTCCACACGGAAGCACAGAGAGAGGGAAAAAAAAATTATTCTCTACTTCCCATCAACGAGCGATGTTCGGCCACGTCCTGGGAAGCAGGGCCTCAAAACGTGTAGTGGTTGTTCAGGAGGAACAGACCCCTCCCCCATGAGAGCCCCCCTTTTTATTGCTGAGTGTGACATCAGGTGTTATGGTATATCCCTTTGATTGGTTTAGGTCAGCTGCCCCGGCAATGCCCCCTCCCCATCACTTGCCCATCCCCAGCCTGCTGGCTCTTGGGGGCTTGGAAGGAGTCCTGATGCTGTGCCAGCACTACGCAGCAATAGACACAACACTGGAGTGATATCAGTGCTGTTCCAGCTACAAGTGCAGAGCACAGCACTGTGTGGGCTGCTGCAGGGAAAAGGTGACTCCAGCTCAGACAGACCCAACACACTCACTCACACAGCACAATCATGCAATCACACAGAGAGGCCTCTAGCACATCTCATTCATACCACAAGAATATAATTTAGAATGATAACCAACCAAACAAGTATTCCATAACATTTGTGTCACAATCAGGTACAGTTTAGTATATAGATGTTCTCATCACCATTGTTTTCTGTCCATTGAAGCATTTATATATCTGTACTTCTCTTTATTCCATAGGTCTTTTCCAAAAATGTTCATTAAAACTGTTGATGGTTTCAGCTTCATCTGTCAAAGTGGTCACTCAGGGCAGGCGAAGTTGGTTTTCTTGACACCAGCACCAGCTTAGCTCACATCACTGTTGCACTTGCCCCGTTCCTAGCAAAGTAGACCTGTCGTTGGTTCTGCAGTGTCCTCCTACAACACATAACTTGGATGACAGATTAATTTTCTGCCAGTGTTAAATCTCCTTGAGGCACACACTTGATATCCCCATCTTTCTGCATTACCCACCAGGTATCCCATGAGTGGGTTTGCCTTTTCCCTAAGCAGGGGCAACACAGACCGCCTTCCCCATCCACTTTCCCACATGCACTACAGGGACTTTAACTTCTCCCACAGTGTGTAGGGGTTTTGTTTCAGCAGGACCAGCACGGCTGTCAGACCCCCTATTGTTAACTAGCCAAGTGGCTTCTGGTAGATTTGTGTCCCATTGTTTCCACGTCCCAGCACCTAATGCTCGTAACATAGTCTTTAACAGTCCATTGTACCTCTCAACCTTCCCAGAGGCTTGTGGGTGATAAGGGATGTGATACACCCATTCAATGCCATATCTCTTGGCCCAGGAAGTGACCAAATTGTTTTGGAAGTGACGCCCATTGTCGGACTCAATTCTTTCTGGTGTACCATGTCGCGACAATACTTGTCTTTCCAGGCACTAGATAGTGTTTCAGGTGGTGGCATGGTGTACTGGATATGTTTCCAGCCACCCAGTAGTTGCTTCTACCATGGTAAGTATGTAATGTTTACCTTGCCGGGTTTGTGGGAGTGGTCCGATGTAATCAATCTGCCAGGCCTCGCCATATCGAAATCCAAGCCATCTCCCCCTATTTCAGGGAGACTTTACCCTCATGGCTCGCTTGATTGCAGCACAGGTCTCACACTGATGGGTAACCTGTGTGATAGCCTCAATGGTCAGGTTCACCCCTCGATCACGAGCCCATCTGTATGTGGCATCTCTCCCCAGATGTCCTGATGTTTCATGAGCCCATCGAGCTACAAACAGCTCACCCTTACGTCCCCAGTCCAGGTCCACCTGAGCCACTTCAATTTTCGAAGCTCGATCTACTTCTTCGTTGTTCTGATGTTCTTCGGTAGCACGATTCTTAGGCATATGGGCATCTACATGACGTACCTTTACAGCCAGGTTTTCTACCCGGGCAGCAATATCTTGCCACAGGGTAGCAGCCCAGATAGGTTTACCTCTGCGCTGCCAGTTGTTCTGTTTCCATTGTCGCAGCCACCCCCACAGCGCATTTGCCACCATCCATGAGTCAGTGTAGAGATACAGTACCGGCCACTTTTCTCTTTCAGCAATTTCTAGGGCCAGTTGTATAGCTTTTACTTCTGCATACTGACTTGACTCACCTTCCCCTACCATGGCCTCCACAACTTGTCGTGTGGGACTCCACACAGCAGCTTTCCACTTCCGATGGCTCCCTACCACATGGCAGGATCCGTCAGTAAACAACGCATACTGCTTTCTGTCTTCTGGCAACTCATTGTATGGTGGTGCCTCTTCAGCACAGGTTACTTCTTCTGTCGGTGCTCTGAAATCCCTGCCCTCTGGCCAGTCCATAATCTCTTCCAGGATTCCCGGGCGGTTGGGTTTCCCCATTCGAGCCCGTTGTGTAATTAACGCTACCCATTTACTCCACGTAGCGTCAGTCGCATGGTGTGTAGTGGGAATTTTCCCTTTGAACATCCAATGTAACACAGGTAGCCGTGGGGCCAAGAGAAGTTGTGCTTCTGTACCAACAACTTCTGAAGTGACTCGAATCCCCTCATATGCTGTTAATATTTCCTTTTCAGCTGAGGTGTAATTGGCTTCTGATCCTCGATAGCCCCGGCTCCAGAACCCCAGAGGTTGGCCTCGAGTTTCTCCTGGGGTCTTCTGCCAGAGGCTCCAGGTGAGGCCATGCTCCCCAGCTGCAGTGTAAAGTATGTTTTGCACAGTTGGTCCAGTACGGACAGGCCCAAGGGCTACTGCACGAGCTATTAATTGTTTGAGTTGTTCAAAGGCCTGTTGTTGTTCGGGGCCCCACTCGAAATAGTTTCTCTTTCGAGTCACTCAATATAGAGGACTCACAAGCTGACTATAGCCTGGCACATGCATTCTCCAGAATCCCACAAGGCCTAGGAAAGCTTGTGTTTCTTTTTTTGTTAGTTGGCGGAGACGTGACTGTTATTTTGTTGATCACATCCATTGGGATTTGACAACGTCCATCCTGCCATTTTACCCCCAAGAACTGGATTTCCTGTGCAGGTCCCTTGACCTTACTCTGTTTAATGGCAAAGCCAGCTTTCAGGAGAATTTGAATTATTTTCTTCCCTTTCTCAAAAACTTCTTCTGCTGTGTTACCCCATACGATGATATCATCGATGTACTGCAGGTGTTCAGGAGTGTCCCCCTGTTCCAGTGTCGTCTGGATCAGTCCATGGCAAATGGTAGGGCTGTGTTTCCACCCCTGGGGCAGTCGATTCCAAGTATACTGAATGCCCCTCCAAGTGAAAGCAAATTGTGGCCTGCATGCTGCTGCTAGAGGGATGGAGAAAAATGCATTAGCGATATCAAGTGTGGCGTACCACTTGGCTTCCTTCGATTCCAGTTCGTACTGGAGTTCTAGCATGTCTGGCACTGCAGCACTCAGTGGTGGCGGGACTTCGTTCAGGCCACGATAGTCCACTGTTAGCCTCCGCTCGCCATTAGACTTTCGCACTGGCCATATAGGACTGTTAAAAGGTGAATGAGTCTTGCTGATCACTCCTTGTCTCTCCAGTTGACGAATTAGCTTATGGATGGGAATCAGGGAGTCTCGGTTGGTGTGATATTACCGCCGGTGCACAGTTGTAGTCGCAATTGGCACTTGCTGTTCTTCAATCCTCAGCAATCCTACAGCAGAAGGGTCTTGTGAGAGACCAGGCAGGGTAGACAGCTGCTTAATCTTCTCTGTGCTCAAGGCACCTATTCCAAAAGCCCACCGGTACCCTTTTGGATCCTTGAAGTACCCTCTCTTGAGATAGTCTATGCCGAGGATGCACGGAGCCTCTGGGGCAGTCACGATGGGGTGCTTTTGCCACTCATTCCCAGTTAGACTCACTTCAGCTTCCAATACGGTTAGCTCTTGGGATCCCCCTGTCACTCCAGAGATACAGGTGAGTTCTGCCTCTTGGTGGCCTGATGGCATTACAGTACACTGTGCGCCTGTGTCCACTAAAGCTTTATATTTCTGCAGTTCCGGTGTGCCAGGCCATCGAATCCACACAGTCCAGTAAATCCGTTTGTCCCTCTCCTCTACCTGGCCAGAGGCAGGGCCCCACTGGCACTGGTTGGAGCATCTGTCAATTAATTCTTCCAAATGTGAAGCAGAAGTCTCTTTGTCAGGGTCAGAAGTAATACTATCCCTTCTACTGCCTCTGGGGGACTGCCCAACAGAAACTGGGGCAGCAATCCTCCTAGGGGCCCTCTTTGTTGCTGCTGTATCTTTCCATAGCTCACGTACCCAAGCAGCTAGGGCCGAGGTCGGTTCACTGTCCCACTTCCTCATATCTTCCTCATGGTCATGTAAATAAAACCACAAGGTACCCCGCGGTGTGCGTCCCGGATTCTCCCTTGTTTGAGCCGGAGACTGATGGCACTTGATGACTGAAAGATTCTTCCGTCTAGGTGAGGAGGAAGCTATGTGTTCATCTAACTGTTGGGACAGTCTCTCCACAGCTGAAATGCAGTCCCATACTGGGGCAGAGAGATTTATCTTCATATTTATGAAGCTGGTTGGACACGTTGTCCACAGTTGGCCCCATCCCCTCCTCCCAATCCATTGCTGCCAGTGTGCTGGCATGTGATGAGGGTGCAGCCCGTACAAAATTCCGCCACATGGATGCTGTGCATTGGACTTCATCAGGGTCTTTAGGTGTCTGGACATTGTTTAAATCACTATAAAGCATCTCCAGCACAGCTAATTCCCGCAGCCGCTGGAGGCCCTTATCCATAGTGGTCCATTTGCTTACTTGGTATACAATATCTTCCTTGTGGGGATACCTTTCTTTCACAGCTGTTAGGAGTCACCTCCAGAGGCTGAGAACTTGTGCCTCTCTCCCAATTACTCTATCAATGAGCCTTTCTCTAGAGAGGGATCCCAGCTGCTTGGCTTCATTGCCTTCTAGCTGTTGGCTATTGGCCCCACTATCCCAGCATCGAAGCAGCCAGGTGAGGATGTGCTCACCTGGATGGCGACTGAAGTCTTTTCGTATTTCTCGCAGCTCACTCAAGGATAGAGACCGAGTAGTTTCTGATTCATCTATGATTTCAGTCTCTTCTCCATGATGTTGCCGTGATGACGCTGCTTTAGAGCTGCCTGCCTTTTCCTCTTCTCCCTCATCCGTAGGAGGAGCTTCTTCCCTTACTAAACGAGCTGACTTCTGTTTCCATTGTTTTGTCTTGACTATAGGGGCGACTGATACCATAGATGGTCGGTCCTCTGGGGTGGTCACAGTGCGTGCTGTCTCATCATCAAATTCAGGAACCTCCCTATCCCCTTGAGGGTGTTGGGCAATGTTAATTGACATTTGATAGGCGTAAGCCAGACCCCAGCAGAGTGCAGCAAGCTGGTGGAGTTCTCTAGTATTGCCAGGGTCAGGGCATACGTCTTTCAAACATTCTACCAGTTTTCTTGGATTCTGTACTTATTCAGGGGTGAAATTTAGAACCATTGGAGGAGAAAACAGTGATAGGTACTTGCCCAAATCCCCACACACACCTTGCCACCCACAACTACGTTGTCTAGGGACAGGTCCTTGGATACTATTCTTAATAAATTGCTTTACCTTGGGGAAGAAGACGAACACTAGACCTAGTAATAGGAGGATAATATCTGACCAAGGGTATCCAAGATACTGAAAGGCTGCTGTAATTAGCCCACAGGGAGAAAAGTAGAAGGCACCACCCCCGATATTATTCACTGATTGACTGCTAGGGGCAAAAAAGAAGGCTGTAATTCTTAATATTTTCAAAAAGATAATCTCCATGAGACCAGGAAGATAACAATGCCGGGCTTAAATACCAAACAAAACTGAAGGCCAGTATGTTACAGCACAACATGATAAAAAAACCAAGCACAGACTTCAACACTTTCTCCGATCAGATGTAAAGGAAAAAAGAAAACAGAGTGGACTACATACAACATAGCCACACAGAAATGTATTACCAGAAAAACGAACATTATGACTACCAATATGTTAGTTGTAAATACTTCAACCAATGCTATTGTTATCTCAACCCTTGAGCCCCACGTTGGGCGCCAAAAAGGACTGTGGTGGCTTGACTCAGGTGGGCAGCCAAGCTTCACCACAACCGCTCTCTCACTCCCCCTCTCCTCAAAGAGGAAGGGGGAGAAAATATAACACAGAGAACTCGAGGTTTGAGATTAGAAAGATTTAATTAAAGGGAAAGGGAATGGGGAGGTGTCCTGGTTTCAGTTAGAACAGAATTATTTTTCTTCCTAGTAGCTGGTGGAATGCTGTGGTATTCCATACCATCTGACGTCATGCTAAACAATATATAGGGGTGGCTAGCCGGGGGGGAGGGGGCCGGACTGCTCGGGGTTAGGCTGGGCATCAGTCAGCGGGTGGTGAGCAATTGCATTGTGCATCACTTGTTTGTACATATTATTATTACTTTCCTATTATCACCATTGTATTATTATTATTATTATTGTTATTATTATTTTTGTTATTATTATTTTCCTGTCTTATTAAACTGTCTTTATCTCAACTCACGGGCTTCACTTTCCATTTCTCTCCCCCGTCCCAGAGAGGGAGGGGGGAGGGTGAGCAAACGGCTGTGTGGTGTTTAGCTGCCGGCTGGGTTAAACCACGACAGTCTTTTTGGCGCCCAACGTGGGGCTCGAAAGGTTGAGATAACGGCAGATCTGACCACAGTGTGTTAAACTAAAATTGGTATAAGTATTAGACCTGCTTAATAGTCACTTGTCATAATGCTGATTGCTTTAATCTCAACTCTGCTGCGCCTGTTTTCCAAATTGAGTATTATAGTACATTATTTTCCGTATTTGCTCTCTGTCATGTTGTTTATCCTCTCCGGGCCCTGGTTTCAGATCATTATGGTACTGAGTGTTGTAGCAATGGCTTATGAGACGATGAGATATCTGGTCATGACTCTAACTTGGTATTTGTACTCAGTGACATCGTCGACTCTGTACTTTGGAAACTGTATCTTGGAAACTATTAGCAATTATACCTATTGTTTTTTTCCATTAGGGAGTCAATCTGTGGAGGGGAAAGGGGAAGATATTTTTTCTTACTTGATTACTCTCCCTTTCTCCTTCACCACCCCTGTATCCTCCTGGATCACTCTCCCTTCCTCCTTCACCAGCCTCTTATCCTCCGAGCTTGTTACAATAGCTCTCCAAGATATTGAATATCCTTGGGATACTCAGACCAGCATAGTCTTGTTGTTCTGCCTCCTGAATGCACTTCAGGTTCTGCTTAAAGTTAAACAACTACTTAGGAAGCTCATCCGGAGATCTGCCCGGAGGAAGTATAGTTGTGGGTGGCAGGGAGTATGGGAGGATATGGGCAGGCATCTAGAGCAGTTGGCACCCCCAGTGTTTTGGAAATTCACCCCTGAACAACTGCAAAATCCTCAAAAACTGGCAGAATGCTTGAGAAAAAGGTGTCATGATTCTGGCAGTTCCAAAGTGACACAAATCATTGTAACATGCTGGGGCCTGGCTCATGCTTATCGAGCTGCCATTGATACTGCTATCAATTTAGTGACAGACCCTGTGGCCACTCCAAGCCCTGTGACAGATCCAACGGCCACTGTGACCCCTACGGTGGACTCTGCAGCCACTCCAGTTCCAGCTCCTGCAGCCGCTCCAGTTCCAGCTCCTGCAGCCGCTCCAGTTCCAGTTCCTGCAGCCGCTCCAGTCCCAGCTCCTGCAGCCGCTCCAGTTCCAGCTCCTGCAGCCACTTCAGTCCCAGCTCCTGCAGCTGCTCCAGTTCCAGCTCCTGCAACTGCTCCAGCTCCAGTTCCTGCAGCCACTCCAGTTCCAGCTCCTGCCGCTACTCCAGTCCCAGCTCCTGCAACTGCTCCAACTCCACTTCCTGCAGCCGCTCCAGCTCCGGTTCCTGCAGCTGCTCCAGCTCCTGCAGCCACTCCAGCTCCTGTGGCTGGGTCAGAGAAACGGGCTGTAGCAGTGCAAGTTGACCCTGCAGAGGGTATTCCAACCTCTCTGGCAGACCCTGTAACGGGGTCAGAGAAACGAGCTGTAGCAGTGCAAGTTGACCCTGCAGAGGGTATTCCAACCTCTGTGGCAGACCCTGTAACAAGGTCAGAGAAACGAGCTGTAGCAGTGCAAGTTGACCCTGCAGAGGGTATTCCAACCTCTGTGGCAGACCCTGTAACAAGGTCAGAAAAACGAGCAGTAGCAGTGAAAGCTGCCCCTGTAGAGAAGGTGAAAAAATGGTATAGAGATTCAGGTCGCTTAGAACGCAGAGAGTCTTCTGCCAAATCTAGGTATAGAGACGACGGAGACGACGACGACACTGGGCCATCAAGGGTTCAGGAGGAGGAAGATGAGGATGCCGAAAAATCAACAGTAACTACCCGAAGCCTAAACGAGCGTGAGTTACGAGATGTGCGAAAAGATTTTGGTCGCTGTATAGGTGAGCAGCTTGTCACCTGGCTGCTCCGATGCTGGGACACTGGAGCCAATTGTGTGGAATTAGATGGCGGGGAAGCCAAGCGACTGGGATCCCTTGCTAAAGACGCAGGCATTGACAAAGCAATTGCAGATGGAGCACAATCTAACAGCCTCTGGAGGCGTCTCCTCTCAGCTGTGAGGGAAAGGTATCCCTTCAAGGAAGAACTTTTATGTCTACCAGGCAAGTGGACCACTATGGAGAAGGGAATCCAGTACCTGAGGGAATTAGCCTTACGGGAAGTGATTTATGAGGATCCAGACCTCAGACAAACATCCAAAGATCCAGATGAAGTCAGGTGTACACGACCCATGTGGCGGAAGTTTGTACGGAGTACACCATCATCATATGCCAGCTCATTGGCAATAATGGCCTGGAAAGAGGATGAGGAACCCACAGTGGATGAAGCGGCTAAACAACTCCGGCAGTACGAAGAAAGTCTCTCCTCTTCCTTACAGGCCTGCGTCTCAGCTGTGGAGAAACTTTCTGAAAAGGTTCACCAACTTGAAGAGAATCTATCATCCTCCCCACCTGAACCAACCAGTGTCCACCGACCAAAAGAGAACACTGTGGAGAAACATTCTGAAAAGGTTCACCAACTTGAAGAGAGATTATTCTCCTCCGCACCTGTACAAACCAGTGTCTCAGCTATCAAGGGTAGGCGTTCATCCACACAAGGAAGACGATATGGTGGGTACTCACCCCGTGCCACCCTGTGGTTTTACTTACGAGACCATGGAGAGGACATGAGAAAATGGGATGGAAAATCTACCGCGACCCTAGAGGCACGGGTACGTGAGTTGCAAAAGAAAACAATCCGGAAAAAGGGATTCTCTGAAAAGTTTGCTGCTCCAACTTCCAGCAGACAGTCCTTCAAACACACAAACGAAGAAGATTCTGACCAGGATTAGGGGGGCCCTGACTCCAGCCAGGGGGAGGAAAGGGACAATCGAGTTTATTGGACTGTGTGGATTCGATGGCCTGGCACGTCAGACGCACAGAAGTATAAGGCTTTAGTAGACACCGGTGCACAATGTACTCTAATGCCATCGAGCTATAAAGGACCAGAGCCCATCTGTATTTGTGGAGTGACAGGGGGATCTCAGCAGTTGACTGTATTGGAGGCTGAAGTGAGTCTGACTGGGAATGAGTGGGAAAAGCACCGTATTGTGACTGGCCCGGATGCTCCATGTATCCTTGGCATAGACTATCTTAGAAGAGGATATTGCAAGGACCCAAAAGGGTTCCGGTGGGCTTTTGGTATAGCTGCCTTAGAGACAGAAGGCATTAAACAATTATCTACCTTGCCTGGTCTCTCAGAGGACCCCTCTGTTGTGGGGTTGCTGAGGGTCGAAGAACAGCAAGTGCCAATCGCTACCACAACTGTGCACCGGCGGCAATATCGCACTAACCGAGACTCCCTGATTCCCATCCATAAGCTAATTCGTCAATTGGAGAGCCAAGGAGTGATCAGCAAGACTCATTCACCTTTCAATAGTCCCATATGGCCAGTGCGAAAGTCTAATGGTGAGTGGAGACTAACAGTGGACAATCGTGGCCTGAACGAAGTGACGCCACCACTGAGTGCTGCAGTGCCGGACATGCTGGAACTTCGGTACGAACTTGAATCGAAGTCAGCCAAGTGGTACGCCACAATTGATATCGCTAACGCATTTTAGGAATAAAATGGCAAGATGGACGTCGTCAAATCCCAATGGATGTGATCAACAAAATAACAGCTATGTCTCCACCAACTAACAAAAACGAAACACAGACTTTCCTAGGTGTCATGGGCTTTTGGAGAATGCACATCCCAAATTACAGTCTGATTGTAAACCCGCTCTACCAAGTAACCCGTAAGAAGAATGATTTCAAATGGGGCCCTGAACAACGACAAGCCTTTGAACAAATCAAGCAGGAAATAGTCCATGCAGTAGCCCTTGGGCCAGTTCGAACAGGACCAGATGTAAAGAATGTGCTCTACACTGCAGCCGTGGAGAACGGCCCCACCTGGAGCCTCTGGCAGAAAGAACCTGGGGAAACTCGAGGTCGGCCCCTGGGGTTTTGGAGTCGGGGATACAGAGGATCTGAGGCCCGCTATACTCCAACTGAAAAGGAGATATTGGCAACATATGAAGGAGTTCGATCTGCTTCGGAGGTGGTCGGTACTGAAGCGCAGCTCCTCCTGGCACACCGATTGCCGGTACTAGGCTGGATGTTCAAGGGAAGGGTCTCTTCTACGCATCATGCAACTGATGCTACATGGAGCAAGTGGGTTGCACTGATTACTCAGCGGGCTCGAATAGGAAACCCCAGTTGCCCAGGAATATTGGAAGTGATTATGGACTGGCCAGAAGGCAAATACTTTGGGATATCATCAGAGGAGGAGGTGGGTCATGCTGAAGAAGCCCCACTGTACAACCAGTTACCAGAAAATGAGAAGCAATATGCCCTGTTCACTGATGGGTCCTGTCGTATTGTGGGGAAGCATCGGAGATGGAAGGCTGCTGTATGGAGTCCTACACGGCGAGTTGCAGAAGCTGCTGAGGGAGAAGGTGAATCGAGTCAGTTTGCAGAAGTGAAAGCCATTCAGCTGGCTTTAGACATTGCTGAACGAGAAAAATGGCCAGTTCTCTATCTCTACACCGATTCATGGATGGTAGCAAATGCCCTGTGGGGATGGTTACAGCAATGGAAGCAAAACAACTGGCAGCGTAGGGGCAAACCCATCTGGGCTGCTGCATTGTGGCAAGATATTGCTGCTCGGGTAGAGAACCTGGCTGTGAAAGTACGCCACGTAGATGCTCATGTGCCCAAGAATCGGGCTACTGAAGAACATCAGAACAACCAGCAGGTGGATCAGGCTGCTAAGATTGAAGTAGCTCAGGTGGACCTGGACTGGCAGCATAAAGGTGAATTATTTATAGCCCGATTGGCCCATGACACCTCAGGCCATCAAGGCAGAGATGAAACATACAGATGGGCTCGTGATCGAGGGGTGGACCTGACCATGGACACTGTAGCACAGGTTATTCATGACTGTGAAACATGTGCTGCAATCAAGCAAGCCAAACGGTCAAAGCCTCTTTGGTATGGAGGACGATGGCTGAAATATAAATATGGAGAGGCCTGGCAGATTGATTACATCACACTCCCTCAAACTCGCAATGGCAAGCGCCACGTACTTACAATGGTGGAAGCAACCACCGGATGGCTGGAAACATATCCTGTGCCTCATGCCACCGCACGGAATACTATCCTGGGCCTTGAAAAGCAAGTCCCATGGCGACATGGCACCCCAGAAAGAATAGAGTCAGACAATGGAACTCATTTCCGAAACAACCTTATAGACACTTGGGCCAAAGAACATGGTATTGAGTGGGTGTATCACATCCCCTATCATGCACCAGCCTCCGGGAAAGCTGAACGATACAATGGACTGTTAAAGACTACATTGAACGCAATGGGTGCTGGGACATTCAAAAATTGGGATACGCATTTGGCAAAGGCCACCTGGTTAGTCAATACTAGGGGATCTGCCAACCGAGCTGGACCTGCCCAATCAAACCTGTTACGTACTGTAGATGGGGATAAAGTTCCTGTAGTGCATGTAAGAAATATGCTGGGTAAAACAGTCTGGGCTACTCCTGCCTCAGGAAAAGGCAAACCTATTCGTGGAATTGTTTTCGCTCAGGGACCTGGATACACTTGGTGGGTGATGCAAAAGAACGGAGAGGTCCGGTGTGTACCTCAAGGAGATTTAATACTGGGTGAGAATAGCCCATGAACTGAATTGTACCATGTTAATTACTATATAATACTGTATGTTATCACTACTATGACTACTGTAGGTGACTAATTAGAATGTATGGAAAAGAGTGTAACCTGAGCATGACATAAATGGTATGGAATAAGGGGTGGATAGATGTCCTGGTTTCAGTTAGAACAGAATTAATTTTCTTCCTAGTAGCTGGTGGAATGCTGTGTTTTGGCTTAGGATGAGAAGAGTGCTGATAACACCCCGATGTTTTAATTGTTGCAGAGCAGTGCTTACACCAAGCCAAGGACATCTCAGCCTTTTGCCCTGTCCTGCCAACAGGCATGCTGGGGGTGCAGTAAGAGCTGGGAGGGGACAGACCCAGGACAGGTGACCCAAACTAGCCAAAGGGGTATTCCATACCATCTGACGTCATGCTAAACAATATATAGGGGTGGCTAGCCGGGGGAGGGGGCCGGACTGCTCGGGGTTAGGCTGGGCATCGGTCAGCGGGTGGTGAGCAATTGCATTGTGCATCACTTGTTTGTACATATTATTATTACTTTCCTATTATCACCATTGTATTATTATTATTATTATTATTATTATTATTATTACTATTATTGTTATTGTTATTATTATTTTTGTTATTATTATTTTCCTGTCTTATTAAACTGTCTTTATCTCAAGTCACGGGCTTCACTTTCCATTTCTTTCCCCCGTCCCAGAGAGGGAGGGGGGAGGGTGAGCGAACGGCTACGTGGTGTTTAGCTGCCGGCTGGGTTAAACCACGACAGGAGGAAAAAAAAAAAAAAAAAAAAAAGAAACAAAAGAAACAATAAGTCCACACGGAAGCACAGAGAGAGGGAAAAAAAAATTATTCTCTACTTCCCATCAACGAGCGATGTTCGGCCACGTCCTGGGAAGCAGGGCCTCAAAACGTGTAGTGGTTGTTCAGGAGGAACAGACCCCTCCCCCATGAGAGCCCCCCTTTTTATTGCTGAGTGTGACATCAGGTGTTATGGTATATCCCTTTGGTTGGTTTAGGTCAGCTGCCCCAGCAATGTCCCCTCCCCATCACTTGCCCACCCCCAGCCTGCTGGCTCTTGGGGGCTTGGAAGGAGTCCTGATGCTGTGCCAGCACTATGCAGCAATAGACACAACACTGGAGTGATATCAGTGCTGTTCCAGCTACGAGTGCAGAGCACAGCACTGTGTGGGCTGCTGCAGGGAAAAGGTGACTCCAGCTCAGACAGACCCAACACACTCACTCACACAGCACAATCATGCAATCACACAGAGAGGCCTCTAGCACATCTCATTCATACCACAAGAATATAATTTAGAATGATAACCAACCAAACAAGTATTGTCTCTGACTGTGTTCTTCGTGGAGTTACTTATTCCACTTTGTTTCAAACCCTTACACTTACACAAATACTTTCAACACAAAATACTTGGACATTTAAGAATAAGACTTACAATTATTAACACTCCAGTTAGTATCCCTCCAGCAGCTGAAAACATACCATTTGTCCGCAGCTTCAGGAGGTCTTTGTCTGCTTCTGCAGTGAGCGGCTGAGAGTGGAGTCCCGTCCAAGTAAAACACTCAGGGTGCACCTAGGGGCGTCCACTCTGCAGCTGATCCCGCAGCCGAGCAGAGTGTCTCCTGCCTGGCTCGCCAAAATGACTCACAGAAAGCTGACTCCACAATCAGTAAGATTGTAAAGTAGGTATGTTTACTCAGTTCTGGGCGGCACGGGGGGGTAGTCCCACCAAAGTCGTGCACGCCTAACATGGCAACTTGCTTTGGTTATCATCCTCCATACCAAAGAGGCTTTGACCGTTTGGCTTGCTTGATTGCAGCACATGTTTCACAGTCATGAATAACCTGTGCTATAGCGCCCATGGTCAGGTCCACCCCTCGATCACGAGCCCATCTGTATGTTGCATCTCTGCCTTGATGGCCTGAGGTGTCATGGGCCCATCGAGCTATAAATAATTCACCTTTATGTTGCCAGTCCAGGTCCACCTGAGCCACTTTAATCTTAGCAGCCTGATCCACCTGCTGGTTGTTATGATGTTCTTCAGTGGCCAGATTCTTAGGTATATGTGCATCTACATGGCGTACTATTACAACCAGGTGGGTTTGCCTCTGCACTGCCAGTTGCTCTGCTTCTGTTGCTGTAACCACCCTCACAGGATATTTGCCACCATCCATGAGTCATTAAAGAGACAGAACACTTTTCTCATTCGGTAATATCTACAGATATCTAAAGATTAATAGATATCGAAAGAATATCTGAAGATTAAAGGTCATATGGATGGCCTTCACTTCTGCAAAGTGGCTCTATTCACCTTCTCCTTCAGCAGTTTCTGAAACTCGTTGTGTAAGACTCCATATAGCAGCCTTCCACCTGCAATCGTTTCTCACGATACAACAGGGCCCATAAGAAATCAGGGATTATCATTTCTCATTTTCTGGTAGTTTATTATACAGTGGGGCCCATTCAGCACGTGTCACCTCCTCTTCTGGTAATATTCAAAAATTTCTGCCTTCTGTCCAGTCCACAATACTTCCAAGATTCCTGGGCAACTGGTGGTTGCTATTCAAGCCCATTGTGTGATCAGTGCAACCCACTTCATTCACATAGCGTCAGTTGCACGATGTGTAGAGGGGACACTTCCTTTGAACATCCAGACCAGCACCAGCACTCGAAGTGCCAGGAGGAGCTGTGCTTCAGTACCAACCACTTCTGAAGCAGCTCAAACTCCTTCATATGTTGCCAATATATCTTTTTCAGTTGTAGTTGTGTAGGCCTGGGATACTGGCAGTGAATCATGATGTGTGTCACTTTGGATTTCCCATTGTTACTCTCTCCTTTATCATCTCCTGTCCGGACAGAAAGAACAAAGTCCCCAGGGTGGCTTTGACTCTCGCGCACAAGAAAGCTTCCATGTTTTCCTTTTTCTGTTGAGTTTTTCAGCTTCTCTTCCAGAGAGATGCCCATGAAACCATCTTTCAGATGTAGGATCAGCACAGTTCAGTGGATACTTCAGCTCTATAACATCTCCGTTCTTTTCTTTGAGCTGCCCATAGTGTTCCATGTAATACTGGACTAACTCAGCCAATGTAGCAAACTTCTCTCCTCCGTAGAGGTCATAGTAGTCTCCTGTGTTCTGGATCTTGATGTGGGTGACAGCTCCAGATCATCTCACAGAGAGCATAAAGTCTCCTGAGTTACTTTTCCTGGGCCATGCAAAAAAACTGCCTTCGACTCCTCTTGTTAACAGTAGATTTTCTGCCTCCACCCCAGTAATATTTGGATGAAACCATCTCCACAATGTCATGGTGATCCCCGGGAGCCAGGGCTGCGGCCTCCCCCTGCTGCTCGGGTGCTGCTCACATGGACCCCCCCCGGGCCCCCCTCAGCACCCCTCCCCTGGGCTCTCCTCCCTGGCCATGACTGTGCGGCACGACCTGCCCCTCTGTATCCCTGTATCCTCTGTATCCTGGATCCTGGATCCTCTGTATCCCTGACTCCAAAACCCTAGGGGTCACCCTCAAGTTTCCCCAGGCTCTTTCTGCCAGAGGCTCCAGGTGGGGCCATTCTCCCCGGCTGTGGTGTAGAGCACATTCTTTATATCTGGTCCTGTTTTTTGGACTGGCCCAAGGGCTGCTGCATGAACTGTATACTGCTTAATTTGTTCAATGGCTTGTCATTGCTCAAGTGCCCCATTTGAAATGGTTCTTCTAGGTCACTTGATATAGAGTGCTTACAATCAGACTGTAATTTGGCATATGCATTCTCCAAAACTCCCAAATGGCTAGGAAAGTACATGGCGTCTGCCATTGGGGGTTTGAGGGAGTGTCATGTAATCAATCTGCCAGGCCTCTCCATATTTATATTTCAGCCATCGTCCTCCATACCAAAGAGGCTTTGACCGTTTGGCTTGCTTGATTGCAGCACATGTTTCACAGTCATGAATAACCTGTGCTACAGTGTCCATGGTCAGGTCCACCCCTCGATCACGAGCCCATCTGTATGTTTCATCTCTGCCTTGATGGCCTGAGGTGTCATGGGCCAATCGGGCTATAAATAATTCACCTTTATGCTGCCAGTCCAGGTCCACCTGAGCTACTTCAATCTTAGCAGCCTGATCCACCTGCTGGTTGTTCTGATGTTCTTCAGTAGCCCGATTCTTGGGCACATGAGCATCTACGTGGCGTACTTTCACAGCCAGGTTCTCTACCCGAGCAGCAATATCTTGCCACAATGCAGCAGCCCAGATGGGTTTGCCCCTACGCTGCCAGTTGTTTTGCTTCCATTGCTGTAACCATCCCCACAGGGCATTTGCTACCATCCATGAATCGGTGTAGAGATAGAGAACTGGCCATTTTTCTCGTTCAGCAATGTCTAAAGCCAGCTGAATGGCTTTCACTTCTGCAAACTGACTCGATTCACCTTCTCCCTCAGCAGCTTCTGCAACTCGCCGTGTAGGACTCCATACAGCAGCCTTCCATCTCCGATGCTTCCCCACAATACGACAGGACCCATCAGTGAACAGGGCATATTGCTTCTCATTCTCTGGTAACTGGTTGTACAGTGGGGCTTCTTCAGCACGACCCACCTCCTCCTCTGATGATATCCCAAAGAATTTGCCTTCTGGCCAGTCCATAATCACTTCCAATATTCCTGGGCAACTGGGGTTTCCTATTCAAGCCCGCTGAGTAATCAGTGCAACCCACTTGCTCCATGTAGCATCAGTTGCATGATGCGTAGAAGAGACCCTTCCCTTGAACATCCAGCCTAGTACCGGCAATCGGTGTGCCAGGAGGAGCTGCGCTTCAGTACCGACCACCTCCGAAGCAGATCGAACTCCTTCATATGTTGCCAATATCTCCTTTTCAGTTGGAGTATAGCGGGCCTCAGATCCTCTGTATCCCCGACTCCAAAACCCCAGGGGCCGACCTCGAGTTTCCCCAGGTTCTTTCTGCCAGAGGCTCCAGGTGGGGCCATTCTCCCCGGCTGCGGTGTAGAGCACATTCTTTACATCTGGTCCTGTTCGAACTGGCCCAAGGGCTACTGCATGGACTATTTCCTGCTTGATTTGTTCAAAGGCTTGTCGTTGTTCAGGGCCCCATTTGAAATCATTCTTCTTACGGGTTACTTGGTAGAGCGGGTTTACAATCAGACTGTAATTTGGGATGTGCATTCTCCAAAAGCCCATGACACCTAGGAAAGTCTGTGTTTCGTTTTTGTTAGTTGGTGGAGACATAGCTGTTATTTTGTTGATCACATCCATTGGGATTTGACGACGTCCATCTTGCCATTTTATTCCTAAAAAATGGATCTCTCGTTCAGGTCCTTTGACTTTATTTTGTTTTATGGCAAAAAAGTCCTTCAGAAGTATTTGGACTATTTTCTTCCCTTTCTCGAAAACTTCCTCTGCTGTGTCACCCCACACAATAATGTCATCGATGTACTGCAGGTATTCAGGAGCTTCCCCCTGCTCCAGTGCAGACTGGATCAGTCCATCATGGCAAATGGTAGGGCTGTGTTTCCACCCCTGGGCAGCCGATTACAAGTATATTGGATGCCCCTCCAAGTAAAAGCAAACCGTGGCCTGCTAGAGGGATGGAGAAAAATGCATTAGCGATATCAAGTGTGGCGTACCACTTGGCTGCCTTCGATTCCAGTTTGTACTGGAGTTCTAGCATGTCTGGCACTGCAGCACTCAGTGGTGGCATGATTTCGTTCAGGCCACAATAGTCCACTGTTAGTCTCCACTCACCATTAGACTTTCACACTGGCCATATGGTACTATTAAAAGGTGAATGAGTCTTGCTGATCACTCCTTGTCTCTCCAGTTGATGAATTAGCTTCTGGATGGGAATCAGGGACTCTCGGTTGGTGCAAAATTGCTGCTGGTGCACAGCTGTGGTAGCGATTGGCACCTGCTGTTCTTCGACCCTCAGCAACCCCACAACAGAAGGTTCCTCCGAGAGACCGGTCAAGGTAGACAACTGTTTAATGTCCTCTGTCTCTAAGGCAGCTGTTCTGAAAGCCCACTTGTACCCTTTGGGGTCCTTGAAGTATCCTCGCCTGAGTCTATGCCAAGGATACATGGAGCATCCGGGCCAGTCACAATGCGGTGCTTTTGCCACTCATTCCCAGTCAGACTCACTCCAGCCTCCAATACAGTTAACTGCTGGGATCCCCCCGTCACTCCATAAATACAGATGGGTTCTGGCCCTTTATAGCTCGATGGCATTATAGTACATTGTGCACCGGTGTCTACTAAAGCCTTATACTTCTGTGCATCTGACACGCCAGGCCATGGAATCCACTCAGTCCAATAAACTCGATTGTCCCTTTCCTCCCCCTGGCTGCAGGCAGGGCTCCCCTAATCCTGGTCAGAATCTTCTTCGTTTCTGTGTTTGAAGGACTGTCTGCTGGAAGTTGGAGCAGCAAACTTTTCAGAGAATCCCTTTTTCCTGATTGTTTTCTTTTGCAACTCACGTACCCGTGCCTCTAGGGTCGCGGTAGATTTTCCATCCCATTTTCTCATGTCCTCTCCATGGTCTCGTAAGTAAAACCACAGGGTGGCACAGGGTGAGTACCCACCATATCGTCTTCCTTGTGTGGATGAACGCCTACCCCTGATAGCTGAGACACTGGTTTGTACAGGTGGGGAGGAAAATAATCTCTCTTCAATTTGGTGGAACTCTTCAGAAAGTTTCTCCACAGCCGAGACACAGGCCTGTAAGGAAGAGGAGAGACTTTCTTCGTACTGCCGGAGTTGTTTAGATACTTCATCAACCGTGGGTTTCTGCTGTGGTTTAACCCGGCCAGCAGCTAAACACCACGCAGCCGTTTGCTCACCCTCCCCCCTCCCTCTCTGGGACAGGGGAGAGAAACGGGAAAGTAAAGCCTGTGAGTTGAGATAAAAGTTTATTAAGACAAAAAAATAATAATAACAATAATAATAATAATAATAATAATGATGATAGTACTACTAATAATAATGTCTACAAACAAGTGATGCACAGTGCAATTGCTCACCACCCGCTGACCGATGCCCAGCCTAACCCCGAGCAGTCCGGCCCTCCTCCCCCTGGCTAGCCACCCCTATCTATTGTTTAGCATGACGTCAGATGGTATGGAATACCCCTTTGGCTAGTTTGGGTCACCTGTCCTGGGTCTGTCCCCTCCCAACTCTTGCTGCACCCCCAGCCCGCCTCTTGGCAGGACAGAGCGAGAAGCTGAGATGTCCTTGGCTTGGTGTAAGGACTGCTCTGCAACAATTAAAACATCGGGGTGTTATCAGCACTCTTCTCATCCTAAGCCAAAACATAGCACCCTACCAGCTACTAGGAAGAAAACCAACTCTGTCCTAACTGAAACCAGGACAACTTGTTTATTATTTTTTAATGTTTCTTTTTAATTCATGAAACTCTTCATTCTGTTGTCCTTTTTTTTTTTTTCCACTTTTTTTTGCAGCGTTGGAAGTACAGTCATTATTTCCACAGTAGGAAGTGTTTTATAAGTATAATATTATTGATCTAAGCACGAAGTCTTCATTTGGAAGTGGTTTTATATTTGTATTAACAAACACATAATCCTAGCATTATTCATTATATGAATTTTTAGTACCAGCATCTATACTATTAAAATTATACAGTATCTGTTCTAGTTTTTCAAGGGCTTTAGAGAAAATATAAATATAAACAACTCTGGTATCATCAACTAGTTCTCCTAAAACATTAAGCAGAATATTACACAAGCCGGCTATTCTATGACAAAGAATGTGGAGCCAAAGACTCAGGTAATCAAAATAGTGTAGCACTGCTGAAGAAAATAGAGCTACGCTGATTCATATTATATAAGAATATAACCCAAATTGCTTAATACCTTGAATGCTAAATATCAGTCTGAATTTCAATAAAGGTTTAAAAACATCTTTTTTTGTTCTTTTCTTGATGTTTAAAATAGTTGTAGAAGTATAAGTAAGGCAATTTATGATTAGGTTGCAAAATTAAGGTATTAAGATTTTTTTTCCATCAAACCTTCCATATTTCATAGAATCATAGAATGTCTTGAGTTGGAAGGGACCTTAAGGATCATTTAGTTCCAACCCCCCTTCCATAGACAGAGATGCCACCCACTATATCAGGTTGCCCAGGGCCTTGTCCAACCTGGTCTTGAACATCTCCATGGATGAGGCATCCCAATTTCTCTGGGCAAAAGAGAATTACAAACCCACATATTTGCTGGTTTGTAATTTGGTGTGGGATGTAGAAAGAAGTTAGGAAGTTCTTTCCCAAGAACTCTCTTGGTTGCTCCATGCAGGACACAGTCACAGCCAGTTACGGCTTCATGCAGATTTCTAATAAGAAAAGTAATAGAGCCTGGGGCTTTGTATTCTCTCTGTGTGATTGAAAGCTATTTGTGAAAAGTTTATATCTGTACTGGGTCTGGCTGGAATGTTAACTTTCCCGGCAGCAGCCTATACAGTGCCGTACTCTGTACTTGTAGCTGGAACAGCAGTGTTATCATACCAGTGTTGTGTCTACTGCTGAGCAGCAGTGGCACAGCATTGGGCCTTTCTCTAACCCTCCTAGGGGGTGGGCAAAAAGTGAGGAGAGAAACATCACTAGGGCAGCTGACCTAAACCAATCAAAGGGATATTCCATACCATGTGATATCACACTCAGCAATAAAAGGTGGAAACAGGAAGAAGAGGGGAGGGGTGGGCTCTCGTTGGGAAAACGTCGGTCCTCCTCTCAAACACCGGCTGCGTGCGTTGAGGCCTTGCTTCAAGGACGTGGTCAATCATCGCTCATTTGTGGGAAGTAGAGAGTAATTTCTTTCCTCTGCACTTCCATATAGCCTTCATTTATTTTGTTTGTTTGTTTTCCTCCCTTCTTTTTATTTTTCTCTTTTCCCCTCCCTTTTCCCCTTTCCCTTTTTATTTCCCCTTAGTTAAATTGTTTAGTTCATGGTAGTCTTTATTTAATTGTTATTATTATTTCCCTTTATTTAAATTATCCTTATCTCAACCCATGAGTTGTTCTTTGCTTTACTTCTCCCCCTACTCATCTAAAGGAGGGGGAGTGAGAGAGAGAGCGGTTGTGGGGTTTAGCTGCCCAGCACGGTAAAACCACCACAACATCTTTACAGCAGGACTTATAAAGATTGCTCTATCACCAATACACGTCCTTGACAACAGAGGAAGGGAAATGCAAGGGTTTTATGGATAACACAGGGCCTTTGCTCAGATGACCCTAGCTTTTTGTTTCTCATCCTCTGGAACATATGCAAATATATGTATTTGTAAGAATTTGACAATATGCAATTCCAGCCTTGGATAAAACCTCTAGAGGAAAATCCTTCAAAGAAAATCTCCTCCTCAGACTTGTCCATTTCCAGTTCTTGGTGAGAAAGTATTTGCTTCAGTTTTGAAGTTTGCTACAGAAGAGCAATTTATTTTTGACTAACAAATCCACAGAGAACCTCCCTTTTACCTTCACCTTTAAAAAATTATGAGATCTAATACTTTGTTAAAGGAACAATCTGAGGACTCATTTTTCACCTGCAGATAATGTAACACCAAGAAGTTTTCCATTAATATTTTGGGTAATGAAAAAATTGACTCACCTGTTGCAGGAAGAACGGCCGAAAACACGACAGACACTAGTATGGTCAGATCGTGCTCCATTTTATTACCCGAATAGCCTGACTTTTATAGCAAACTTAACAGGGGAGGATAGTGTCTCACACAAGATTATTGGTCAAAAGCACTCAGACAAACAACTGCAAGAAAACAACCCCACCTGCAAGAAAACAACCCCCTTGTGATTATCAGTTACGTAGATCCCGTCCTTGAAGCCAGCTGCTGTCAACAATATTTTTCTAAATTCCTCAATTGGGCGATGTGGGACCACTGTCATGGGAACTTCTCATAGTTGCCCTGGTAGCTTGGTTTGCTCAGCTGCAGCAAGTCATGGGATCTTTGCTGTTTCAAAAATCCCTCAACACCCCTCCAAGTGTAGCAAGTGAAATTTTAATTTTATTTAATTCCATTGCTGCTTGTGTGTGACATTGGGCTTGCTCCCAGGTGTCTTTGCTACCTTTCCAGGTGGCCCGGCTCCCCCAGGCACAATGCTGCACTCTTCCCCATGCTGCAGGTTTGTTGCCCCCATCCCTTTTCCAGACACGCACAAGGTGGGACCTGAGTTGCTAATTCTGCCTGTTAGAAACTTGGAGGCTCCCAATTTATTTATTTATTATGTTTGCTACCAGCAAACCACCCACCCCTTCAGAACTACCCTTCTCCTTCAAATGTTTTTCCCTCTCCCATTGCTTTGTAATGCCTGTGCTCACCATATTATGGTCACCCTTCTTCACCCCCCCCCCCCCATTTTGGCCAGTCTCCTCAATGATCCTTGAAGCAGGCACTCTACAACAGCAAGGTCTCCCCATACACCTCTGAGTCCTTCTTTCCTCCATACTTTCCCTTACTCCAACTCATCAATTTTAAAGAGTCTTTTGAGCAGTCTTAAAATGTGGCAGCCGTATATATTTTCTCTCCCCTTTTCAGTGGATAGCATCATGCATGGCCAGCATCATGACACCAACGTGCAAAGCAAGGCTAACTCACTGACATAGCTACACTCCAGGTCTCTTCTTTTAAGGGGTTCACTTGTGACCCTACTGCGACTTGAGTGGACTGGAAAGATGACTGTTTATTTGTATTCTCCAGTTCATTCACGGTCATCTTTTGTTTTACCTTATTTTTTGAGGAGGCCTCTCAGAGTGGTGAACTGTCAGCCCAGAAAGTCAAAGCAGGATATCTTGGTGGACTTGCTTCCTACTTTCTTTATGTGTTTTGCAAAAACATAGTGATTCAGATACATATTGCAGGACAAAATATGGAGAGATAATCATTCCAGGTTTTCAACTCCACTTCTGAATTCTGCTGATTATATGCAGCTACACAACCTAATGCAGCCCTTATGTAGACAGAAAAAATTCAGGAATCCTCCTTATTTCACGAAGTTAAACCGTGTCCCAACACAAAAAATAACAATTAAAGTCATGGTTATCCAATGAGATGTACACCAAATGGGGGTGAAAGTCAATAGAAATTCAAAACAAAATAGGGCTTTTGGAAACAGAATTAGGCTGACAAGTCTGGATGCAAACCCAGAAAAACTGAAGTCACCAGCAAGTAAGTCTGGAATACTAAAAAATTCAAACAAACATCTCCAATTATGTCCCAATAATACTATTTTACTTGCAGGGTATGGTGCAATTGCCTAAAGTAACTAGGAAAATATAACTAACATTCACTTCTGTTAAAGAAAATCTACAGCACTGAAGAGGCTTTCAGGGTAGGGCGTAGCTGCATTACCTGAGTGTTCCCTAGGCTTCCAAACTTAGATGCTATCGCACTGGGGAAACCTGGTGTGCTGACTCTAAGGAAAAGTACGGAGCCTAGAGTGGAGTGGAGACACCACGGCTAGGCTCTGTGCCCAGGTGGGGTCTCGATTGTTCTTGTGCACATGGAGACCGAGACTGCACATTTTGATTCTGATCAGGGCACACACTTTACTTCTAAAATAATAAAATTATTATGTCAATCATTAGGTATTCAGTGGGAATACCATACTCCGTGGCACCCACAAAGCTCAGGGAAAGTAGACAGATTGAATCAAACAATAAAACAACAATTGGCTAAATTAATGATCGAGACACAAATGCCCTGGACGAAATGCTTACCATTGGCACTTTTAAACATAAGAACTAAACCACACAGTGAGACTGGATTATCACCATATGAAATGTTATATGGTATGCCTTATTCTCAAGGGATGACTCTAGGGAACGATGTAGTTGAGGATCATAGCATCCAGAAATATATAATTACTGTTGGAAGAAGATTACAAGAGCTAAGAGAAATTGGCATGCTGGCTCAAACACCACCTTTAGGATTTGCTATTCATAAGATACAACCAGGAGACAAGGTCTTAATAAAAATCTGGAGGGAAGAATCATTGAACCCCCAATGGGAGGGACTGTACCTTGTTTTACTTACTACTGAAACAGCTGTGAGAACAGCAGAAAGGGGTTGGACCCACGCATCCAGATTAAAAGGACCAGTAACTACCGAAGCTTGGAGGATTGAGTCCACTCCTGGGGAACTGAAACTAAGGCTAAAGAGGGACTAATATTCTGGCAACGAGGCTCTGTACAAATTAAGGGCACCAGATAAAGGGAACAAGCCTGAAGGGAGGAAAGGTGGAAGGCAAGACCGGGGCAGGACCCTCCACTGCGGTGTGTATGGTCTACCGAGGGAGGCAACCCCTATGGGTATTGACTGCCGAGTGAGAGGGCCTCGACCGGACTTCTCCTGCACTAAGGTCAGGTTGTCCCGAGAAAATAACATAAGAACCTTTTTTTTTTAAACCCATATAAAACTGTGATTCGTTTTCCAGGAGCTGGATCTCCCCGACAGGCTGAACAAGTAACACAAGCCTGAATCGACCCTGAAAGCGGGCCCAACCCCTTGATTGAAGGCGTTTCCCTATTATGATTCAGCTACGTGGGCAGAAGACGGATCCTGGGGCTATAGGACCCCAATATATATGCTTAATAGAATAATTAGGTTACAAGCTGTAGTAGAAATAGTTGTAAATAAAACCGGAGATGCACTTGGATTAATTGCAAAGCAAAATACCAAGATGAGAACTGCTTTGTATCAAAATTGCTTAGCTTTGGATTATTTACTAGCACAAGAAGGAGAAGTCTGTGGAAAATTTAACCTTAGTAATTGCTGTTTAGAGATTGATGATGAAGGTGTTTCTTCCTAGTAGCTGGTACAATGCTATGTTTTGGCTTAGGATGAGAAGAGTGCTGATAACATGCTGATGTTTTAATTGTTGCAGAGCAGTGCTTACACCAAGCCAAGGACATTTCAGCTTCTTGCTCTGTCCTGCCAGCGGGCAGGCTGGAGGTGCCGCAAGAGCTGGAAGGGGACAGACAGAGCAGCTGACCCAAACTAGCCAAAGGGGATATTCCATACCATATGATGTCATGCTAAATAATATATAGGGGTGGCTAGCCGGGGCGGGGGGGAGGAGGGCCGGACTGCTTGGGGTTAGGCTGGGCATCGGTCAGTGGGTGGTGAGCAATTGCACTGTGTATCACTTGTTTCGTACACATTATTATTAGTAGTACTATTATCATAATTATTGTCTTTATTGTTATTGCTATTAGTATTTTCTTGTCTTTATCTCAACTCACAGCCTTAATTAATAATCCCATGTTTAATACCTGGTATTACCAGACTAATACACTCGGTTTTAGAAGGAATGCAAATATCTGCGGTACCTGTTGTCCTAGAACCAGGGAAAAAGAAAACCCATTCCCTGATGATAATAAAAACAAACAAAGATCCAAAATTGTTATCAGTTCGGCAAGTATTGGCTCGATTGAAAAGGAAAACATGAATCAGTGCCATGAAAAAGGAGATGGGGGATTGTGAAATGTGTTCATCTGATTCGTGTCAATATAGAACAATGCTAGGGCCGCATGGTATGATGAATGTGACCTTACATACCCTTGTATAACCACAAGTCTAAGAGAAACAGAGTGGTTAATGTATATAGTTTTTGTATCTTGCAAAGGAATGTTTTATCAATTCGTGTCAATAGGGGATTTGAAGGGTTAACATTGAGGCCAGGGGTTAGGGGATAAGAGAACAAAGGGGTTTCAGAATAACTGCTAACTATTATGACTATTGCATGGGACACTATGCAAGTCTCTGACATCCAGCCAAGATGGACAAAGGAGGACAAGGAAAAAGCCTGTGAGGAAGACTATGAGCCTTCAGCATGAGAGACCCCCAGAGGGACCACTGGATACTGCTACGCATGTGCCAGTAGGAGGGTTCGGATTCCAGGAAACTAATTATAATAACCCTGCTTTTTTTAGAAGTAGTAATGAATATGTATTAGCCTAGGAGCATAAAAACCAGCTGCCTGATGTAACTGGTGTGTGTCTTGGTGGAGCAGAGACTCCCGACGCATCCAGCGCTGTTTGCTTACCTCTATTCATTTAGTAAATTATAAACTTTGATTGTAATCCTATTTGGAACTCAGTCATTTTTTACAGATGGTATGGAATAAGGTGTGGATAGTGTCCTGGTTTTGGCTGGGAACAGAGTTAATTTTCTTCCTATTAGCTGGTATTGTGCTGTGTTTTAGGGTGAGATTAATGCTGATAACACACTGATGTTTTAGTCATTGCTGAGCAGTGCTTACGTAGAGTCAAATACTTTTCAGCTTGTCATACTGAACTGCTAGTGAGGAGGTTGGGAGTACACAAGAAGCTGGAAAGGGACAGAACCAGAACAGCTGACCAAACTGGCCAAAGGGATATTTCATACCACATGATGTCATTGTGAACAATAACACTGAGAAAGTTGACCACTGCTTAGGGTCTGGCTGGGCATTGGTCAGCAGATAGTGATCAATTGCATTGTGCATCGCTTGCTTGTGTATTATTTTATCATCATTATTATTACCATTAATTTCCCTTCCCGTTCTGTCCTATTAAACTGTCTTTATCTCAACCCATGAGCTTTTACCCTTTCTTTTTTTTTTTTTCATTTGAAAAAACATCTTTTCTGCCATGTCTTAATTTTTACTTTTTAAAATAAAAAAATGCTGAAAACTGAGGGCAAGCTGAGTTCAGTGTAATTTCTTTTTGTTTGGGTAAATGAGACTCATTACCAATTGTTTTTATTCAGATTTCATAATTCTTTGTTCTCAAAATATTATACGTTTTCATGAGTTACTAAAAGAGTAGCCAAGTCTTTCAAGAATAACTGTAATCATGTGCACTGGATTTTAACTTCACAAAAATTCTGAAGCAATCCAGGAGAACAGACTGGTTACCAGATGAACAACACATTTACCTGAGCAGTGAAAAATTATTTGGAAATTCAGTAAGAAAGCTGTTGTTTCTCAGACTTAAGTGTTTAATGTATTTGTTAAAAGCTTGCGAGAAGTCTATGTTTCAAATACAGACCTTGCTTGGGTTATATTGATAGCTTAGGAATATGATCACATTTGAAAGACAGACCATTTGATCAGTTACTCTGTGCATATGATTATTTCATGAAAATTCAGTATGTGTTACATACAGGTTTTGTTCAAAGAAGAAAATGTTCTGAACTGAAATACAAAGGATGGCTATTAAACAAGTACTCATATGTCTATCAGTAGTCTCTTATCTAAAACCAACCAGTACTGGAACTAAAGGTCATGCTGATTTGCATGCAGTATCACTGTTCCCATGACTAAAACAGTTTTTCAAGGGCTTTCAGCTTACCTTCACATAAGACTATGCATTTTAAGTTGCGACTTTGCAAAAATTGTGACTGTTGTCTTTTCTTCTGTGTCTGAGATGTAAAAACATGAGAAAACATAATTAGTGCTTTAAGACAAACAGTGAAAAAGTAGCAAAGGAGCGAGATGCTTATTTTCAGTGGTTTATTAATAAACAAAGATAGAGGCTGTCTTTCTAAAACATTTCTATTTTATTTCTAAATGTAATAGAATTTCTAAGACTTTTAAAATCATTTTTAATGAATTGATAGCAGAAAAACAAACAAAAAAAAAAACAAGGTGAATTTGATCACTGATTCTTTGGTGATCAAATATCACCTTGATATTTTACTGGCTTTCTCATTTCTTAGTGCTTCTGCTGTTTTATACTTAGCCATCTTTCTCGAAAGCCAGATTATTCTGTTGGTTTTGTGTGTTAACTATGGAGGCAGATGTTTCCTCTCCTCTCCTTTGGGAACTCTGCCTCTTACAACTTATAATTTTAGCGAGGAAGCTACCACAGAGAGTACTACCGAGCCTGCTGTTTTGCCATGGCTGCACCCCGGCAGAAGGCTATTGCCAAGAAAAGTATGGAGACCCAGACAGAGGTCCCATGCAAACATGATAATAATGCACAGGTCTCTGGCTGCAGCGAGTGCCAGAGCCTGGCCCTTGCAGTGCAGGGCGACAGAGACAACACCTGTGTCAAAAATGCAACCAGGTGAATGATTTACTCAGACTAGTGGCTGACCTGAAGGAAGAGGTGGAGAGGCTGAGGAGCATTAGGGAGTGTGAGAGGGAGATAGATTGGTGGAGCCAGTCCCTACCAGCTCTGAGGCTTAGGCAGCCAGCAGGCTGCCAGCTCTGAGAGAAGCACATCACCCTCTACTACCTTGTGAACAGGACCAGCAGGCAGACAGAGTTCCTCCTACAGTGAACCCCCTCCTCTCCTCCCCCTAACAATGATGGTGATGACTTGGGGAACAAGAGGCAATGGCAAAAGGTCCCTGCTTGGCATTACAAGCGTAGCAGGTGCACCTGCCCAGTGATTCCCCTACCTCCCCAGCTGCCCCTGCAGAACAGGTACACTGCTCTGCAAGGACAACTGGACAATGGTGAGGGTGATGGTTCTTCCTACTTGGAGGTATCACCAAAGTCTAATCAGACTACCCACTGCATTAAAACCTCCTCAGTAAAGAATAAAAGACTGGTCATTGTCATTGGTGACTCACTGCTGAAAGGAGCAGAAGGCCTGATATGCAGACCAGACCCGCTACACAGGGAGGTCTGCTGCCTTCTGGGGGCCTGGGTTAAAAATGTAAGGAAGAAACTTCCTTCGCTAGTATGGCCCTCAGATTATTATCCTCTGTTGTTTCAGGTAGGCAGTGATGAAATAGGAAGAACTTCTCTAAGGACTATGAAGAAGGACTTCAGATCCTTGGGGTGACTGGTCAAGGGTTTGGGAGCACAAGTTGTGTTCTCCTCTATCCCTCCAGTTATAAGAAATAATGAGGGACCGGACATGATGAGTGAGCAGATTAATACTTGGCTCCGAGCCTGGTGTCATGAGTGGGGGGTTGTTTTTTTTTGACTTTGGCTCAATTTACATGAGACCAGTCCTGCTGACAACAGACAGGAATAGCTTATTCCACCGGCAGAAAAGGGTTTTAGGATGGGACTTGTCAGGGTTCATTGAGAGTTTTAAACTAGGTATGAAGCGGGGTGGGGGTGAAACTGGGGTCACTAGAAAGGAGACTGAATGTAACATGCCAGTTCTTGTGGGTGAGGAATGTGCTAGCAAGACCTTGCAGTCTTGTGTCTTGGTGAAGGAGAAGGTGACATAACATTTTGCAGGAAGGACACAAGGGTTGGTGAGAAGTTGGTTACTATGGAAACACCTGAGTACATGTATGGTCAAGAGGGTATTAGGGCTTCTCCTTCACAAAAGGTGGCCCAGATGAGGTGCATTTACACTAATGCATGCAGTATGGGTAACAAACAGGAGGAGCTGGAGGCCACCATGCTAGTGGGAAACTATGATGAACTATGATGAACATCCCACTGAAACCTAGCGGGATGATTCCCATGACTGAAGTGTGGCTGTTGATGGCTACAAACTGTTCAGAAGGGATAGGTGAAGAAGGAGGGGAGGAGGAGTTGCCCTCTGTGGTATGAAGTGGATAGACTGTGAAGAGCTGTGCCTGAGAAACAGCCATGACCAGGTTGAGAGCTTGTGGGTGAAAATCAAGGATCAGTCCAGTAACGGACATCTAGTGGTTGGGGTCTGCTACAGGCCACCTGATCAGGGGGAGTCTGTTTACGAGGCCTTCTTGCTTCAGGTGCAGGAACTGTCACACTTACAAGTTGTCCTGATGGGGGATTTCAACCACCTGGATATCTGCTGGGATAGCAGCGTGGCAGGTTCCAGACAATCCAGGAGATTCCTGGAGTCTGTTGAGGATAACTTCCTGGTCCAGGTAATAGATGGACCGACCCAAGGTGAAGCCTTACTAGACCTGGTGCTCACCAATGTGGAAGAGAGCATTAGAGAGGTTAAGATTGGAGTCTGCCTGGGCTGTAGCGACCATGCCCTGGTGGAGTTTATGATCTTGAGGAATATGGGTCTGGAAAAAAGCAGAGTCAGGACCATGAACTTCAGGAGAGCAAACTTCCATCTGCTCAAGGAATTACTGGCTTGTATCCCCTGGGAAACTGTCCTTAAGGGCATAGGAGCATAACAGAGCTGGCAGCTCTTTGAGGACATCCTTCTGAGAGCACAAGAGCTATCCATTCCCCAGCAGAAGAAATGGAGCAGAGGAGGCAGGTGACTGGCATGACTGAGCAAGGACCTGCAGCTTAAACTGAGGGAAAAGAGAGAAATGTACAGGAAGTAGAAGCAGGGTTGTGTAGCCTGGGAGGAATACAGATGTGTTGTCTGGATGTGTAGAGATGGGATTGTAATAAATGGCTCAGTCTTCAAAATAGGACTATAATCAAAGTTAAAAGTTTATTAAAGGAATAGAGGTAAGCAAAGAGCGCTGGGTGCGCCAGGAGTCTCTGCTCCACCAGGACGCACACCAGTTACATCAAGCAGCTGATTTTTATGCTCCTAGGCTAATACATATTCATTACTACTTCTAAAAAAAACAGGGTTATTATAATTAGTTTCCAGAATCCAAACCCTCCTACTGGAGCATGCGTATCAGTCTCCGGTGGGCCCTCTGGGGATCTCTGGGGGTCTCTCGTGCTGAAGGCTCATAGTCTTCCTCCCTCTTGTCCTTCTCCTCTGCCCAACTTGGCTGTATGTCAGAGACTTGTGCAGCACCCCCTGCAAGCTTTGTCTTTTAGTTGTTCTTCAGCTCTCCCCGTCTCCTTAATGTCCTGGCCAGATATCAGAGACTTGCATAGTGTCCCATGCAATAGTCATAATAGTTAGCAGTTATTCTGAAACCCCCCCAGATATCAGAGACTTCAAGGAAAAGCCTACAAATACATTTCCCTTCAAGCTCTCTATTGACATGAATTGCTAAAACATTCCTTTGCAAGATGCAAGAACTATATACATTAACCACTCTGTTTCTCTTAGACTTGTGGTTATACAAGGGTATGTAAGACAGAAGGTCACATTCATCATACCATGTGGCCCTAGCATTGTTCCATACTGACACGAATCAGATGAACATATTTCACAGGATCAGGAAAGCCAAGGCACAGATGGAGCTGAATTTGGCAAGGGATGTGAAGAATAACAAGAAGGGGTTCTACAGATACATAGGCAGGAGGAGACAGGCCAAGGAGAGTGTTCCCCCTTTGATAAACGAGAAGGGATAACTGGCTTCCTCAGACATGGAAAAAGCTGAGGTACTCAGTAAGTGCTTTGCCTCAGTCTTCACTGGTGGTCGAGTTTCCTATGTCTGTCAGGACCCTGAATCTCGAGGAAAGGGTGAGAGGAGCAGATTCCATCCCATTGTGACAGTGGAACAAGTCCAGGACCGCCTAATGAAATTGGTATGTTGTAGTGGGTTTACGTGGCAAGGTTTTGGTAGCAGGGAGCCATAGGGGTGGTTTCTGTGAGAAAGATCTAGAAGCTGCCCCATGTTTGGGAAGGGCCCCATTGTTTTCCAGATCTGAGCCAATAAGCAATGTTGTTTTGCGCCTCTGTGAGAGCATATTTAAGACAGGGAAAAAAACGCTGCGCCAGACAGCAGCCGGGAGAGTGAAGGGAGTGAGAAGCAGCTTTGCAGGTGCCAAGGTCAGTGTAGAAGGAGGGGGAGAGGTGCTCCAAGCGCTGGAGCAGAAGTCCCCTGCGGCCTGTGGTGAGGACCATGGTGAAGCAGGATGCCCCCCTGCAGCCCATGGAGTACCACGGTGGAGCAGGGTTCCATGCTGCAGCCCGTGGAGGAGACCACGGTGAAGCAGGTGGCCCTGCACCGACGGAGGCTGCCGCCTGTGGAAGACCCCTGCCGGAGCAGATTCCGGGCCGGACCTGTAGCCCGTGGAGAGGAGACCACGCAGGAGCAGGTGACCTGGCAGGAGCTGCTGCCCATAGGGGAGCCAGGTTGGAGCAGTTTTCTCCTGAGGGATGGACCCCATGGTACGGACCCATATCTGGAGCAGTTCTGGAAGAGCTGCTGCCTGTGGGAAGCCCACGCCGGATCAGTTCATCAGGGACTGCATCCCGTGGGTGGGACCCCACAGCACAGGGGATGAGAGTGACAGAGAAGGAGCGGCAGAGAAGAAGTGCTGTAGACCGACCATAACCCCCATTCCCCGTTCCCCTGCGCTGCTCAGGGGGAGGAGGTGGAAGAGGGTGGATGGGGGGAAGGTGCTTTTGGTTTCTTTCCTTTGTTTCTCACTTCTCTAGCTTGTTAGTATGAGCAATAAATCTTACTATCTTCTTATGCTGAGTCTGTTTTGCCTGTTACAATAATTATTGCGTGATTTTCTAATCCTTATCTCAACCCTTGAGCCCTTTTCACATATTTTCTCCCCATTCCTCTTTGAGGAGGGGGAGTGAGAGAGCGGCTGTGGTGGAGCTCGGCTGCCCACTAGAGCGGAACCACGACATATGTATAAGTCCATGGAGCCAGATGATATACATCCCAGGGTGCTGAGAGAGATGGCTGATGTGGTTGCTGAGCCGCTCTCCATCATATTTGAAAAGTCATGGCTGTTGGGTGAAGTCCCCAGTGACTGAAAAAAGGGAAACATTACTCTCATTTTTAAGAAAGGGAGAAAGGAAAACCCGGGGAACTACAGGCCAGTGAGCCTCACCTCTGTGCCTGGGAAGATTATGGAGCAGATCCTCCTGGAAGACATGTTAAGGCATGTATGAGATAAAGAGGTGATCCAAGAAAGCCAGCACAGCTACACCAAAGGCAGATCTTGCCTAACCAATCTGGTGGCCTTCTATGGTGGAGTGACGGCATCAGTGGACAAAGGAAGGTGTCCTGGTTTCAGTTAGAACAGAATTAATTTTCTTCCTAGTAGCTGGTGGAATGCTGTGTTTTGGCTTAGGATGAGAAGAGTGCTGATAACACCCTGATGTTTTAATTGTTGCAGAGCAGTGCTTATACCAAGCCAAGGACACCTCAGACTTTTGCTCTGTCCTGCCAACAGGCAGGCTGGGGGTGCAGCAAGAGCTGGGAGGGGACAGACCCAGGACAGGTGACCCGAACTAGCCAAAGGGGTATTCCATACCATCTGACGTCATGCTAAACAATATATAGGGGTGGCTAGCCGGGGGGAGGGGGCCGGACTGCTCAGGGTTAAGCTGGGCATCGGTCAGCGGGTGGTGAGCAATTGCATTGTGCATCACTTGTTTGTACATATTATTAGTAGTAGTACTATTATCATCATTGTATTATTATTATTATTATTATTATTATTATTATTATTATTTTATATACCTGTCTTATTAAACTGTCTTTATCTCAACTCACGGGCTTCACTTTCCATTTCTCTCCCCCGTCCCAGAGAGGGAGGGGGGAGGGTGAGCAAACGGCTGTGTGGTGTTTAGCTGCCAGCCGGGTTAAACCACGACAGAAGGGCAATGGATATCATCTACCTGGACTTGAGTAAAGCCTTTGATATGGTCCCTCACCACATTCTTCTCTCTAAATTGGAGAGGTATGGATTTAAAGGATGGACTGTTAGGTGGACAAAGAATTGGTTGGCTGGTCACAGCCAAAGGGTTGTGGTCAACGATTCTATGTCTGGGTGGAGGCCGGTCACAAGTGGTGTCCCTCAAGGGTCCAGTGCTCTTCAATGTCTTTATCAACAACATAGACGATGGAATTGGGTGCACCCTCAGCAAGTTTGCAGATGACACCAAGCTGAGCAGTGCAGTCAATACAATAGAGGGAAGGGATGCCATCCAGAGGGACCTGGACTGGCTGGAGAAGTGGGCCCATGAGAACCTAATGAGGTTCAACAAGGCCAAGTGCAAGGTGTTGCACTTGGGCTGGGGAAATCCCGTGTATTTATATAGACTGGGAGAAGAAGAACTCAAGAGCAGCCCTGCAGAGAAAGACTTGGGGGTCCTGCTGGATGAGAAGCTGGACATGAGCTAGCAGTGCATGCTTGCAGCCCGGAAGGTCAACTATGTCCTGGGCTGCATTAAAAAAGGGGTGGCCAGCAGGGAGAGGGAAGTGATTGTCCCCCTCTATTCTGCTCTTGTGAGACCCCACCTGGAATACTGCGTGCAGGCCTGGGGCCCCCAGCACAAGAAGGATGTGGAACTCTTGGAACGGGTCCAGAGGAGGGTCACTAAGATGATCAGAGGGCTGGAGCACCTCTCCTATGCAGAAAGGTTGAGGGAATTGAGCTTGTTTAGCTTGGAGAAGAGAAGGCTCCAGGGAGACCTCATTGCGGCCTTCCAGTACTTGAAGGGAGCGTATATACAGGAGGGGGAACTCCTGTTTACATGTGTTAATAGTGATAGGACAAGGGGGAATGGTTTTAAACAACAACAGGAGAGATTTAGGTTAGATATCAGGAGAAAGTTTTTCACTCAGAGAATGGTGAGGCACTGGAACAAGTTGACCAGAGAGGTTGTGGATGCCTCATCCCTGCAGGCATTCAAGGCCAGGCTGGATGTGGCTCTGGGCAGCCTGCAGTAGTGGTTGACAACCCTGCCCAGAGTAGGGGGGTTGAAACTAGATGATCTTTAAGGTCCTTTTCAACCCAGGCCATTCTATGAGTCTATGATTCTATGACTCTATGATTCTTACATGGAAAATTCTGCATGACTTTAGTCGGCTGAATATGAGCCAGCAGTGTGCTCGGGTGGCCAAGAAGGCCAACAGCATCCTGGCTTGTATAAGAAGCAGTGTGGCCAGCAGGTCTAGGGAAGTGATCATCCCCCTGTACTCGGCTCTGGTGAGGCCGCACCTCGAGTTCTGTGTTCAGTTCTGGGCCCCTCGCTACAAGAAGGACATCGAGGTGCTCGAGCGAGTCCAGAGAAGGGTGACGAAGCTGGTGAGGGGTCTGGAGAACAAGTCCTACGAGGAGCGGCTGAGGGAGCTGGGCTTGTTCAGCCTGGAGAAAAGGAGGCTGAGGGGAGACCTTATTGCTCTCTACAGGTACCTGTCGTGGTTCCGCTCGAGTGGGCAGCCGAGCTCCACCACAGCCGCTCTCTCACTCCCCCTCCTCAAAGAGGAATGGGGAGAAAATATGTGAAAAGGGCTCAAGGATTGAGATAAGGACGAGAAAATCACGCAATAATTATTGTAACGGGCAAAACAGACTCGGCATAAGGAGATAGTAAGATTTATTGCCTACAACTAACAAGCGAGAGAAGTGAGAAAACAAAGGAAAAAAAACCAAAAGCACCTTCCCCCCCCATCCACCCTCTTCCACCTCCTCCCCCCGAGCGGCGCAGGGGAACGGGGAATGGGGGTTATGGTCAGTCTACAGCACTTCTTCTCTGCCGCTCCTTCTCGGTCACTCTCGTCCCCTGTGCTGTGGGGTCCCACCCACGGGATGCAGTCCTTGATGAACTGATCCGGCGTGGGCTTCCCACAGGCAGCAGCTCTTCCAGAACTGCTCCAGATATGGGTCCGTACCACGGGGTCCATCCCTCAGGAGAAAACTGCTCCAACCTGGCTCCCCTACGGGCAGCAGCTCCTGCCAGGTCACCTGCTCCTGCGTGGGCTCCTCTCCACGGGCTACAGGTCCGGCCCGGAATCTGCTCCGGCAGGGGTCTTCCACAGGCGGCAGCCTCCGTCAGTGCAGGGCCACCTGCTCCACCGTGGTCTCCTCCACGGGCTGCAGCGTGGAACCCTGCTCCACCGTGGTACTCCATGGGCTGCAGGGGGACATCCTGCTTCACCATGGTCCTCACCACAGGCCGCAGGGGACTTCTGCTCCGGCGCCTGGAGCACCTCTCCCCCTCCTTCTACACTGACCTTGGTGCAAGGCTGTTCTCCCACTCCCTTGACTCTCCCGGCTGCTGTGTGGCGCAGCGTTTTTTCCCTGTCTTAAATATGCTCTCACAGAGGCGCAAAACAACATCACTTATTGGCTCGGATCTGGAAAACAATGGGGCCCTTCCCAAACATGGGGCAGCTTCTAGATCTTTCTCACAGAAACCACCCCTATGGCTCCATGCTACCAAAACCTTGCCACGTAAACCCACTACATTCCACCCCTCGCCTCTGTTAAAAGCATATTTAAGACTACTCACAACATACTCTCACTTTACAATTATCACAACAACCTTCACAAACTTCACTTACATCAAAAAGAAAAAGAATTCACCACACCAAAATAAACATAACATCATCACAGCACCGACAAGGTGGACATTTTACACACACACCACCCCTCGTCCCTTCACCACACTAACATCTCACAGTTACTGCTTTCTTAAATTCTTCACAACTTGTACATTCCTAACAATCATCCTGCACATATTTTTGCCCGTTACTTCTACTAACTATCATCCTTATCTCAAATTCCTTGAGCCCCACGTTGGGCGCCAAAAAAGACTGTCGTGGTTCCGCTCGAGTGGGCAGCCGAGCTCCACCACAGCCGCTCTCTCACTCCCCCTCCTCAAAGAGGAATGGGGAGAAAATATGTGAAAAGGGCTCAAGGATTGAGATAAGGACGAGAAAATCACGCAATAATTATTGTAACGGGCAAAACAGACTCGGCATAAGGAGATAGTAAGATTTATTGCCTACAACTAACAAGCGAGAGAAGTGAGAAAACAAAGGAAAAAAAACCAAAAGCACCTTCCCCCCCCATCCACCCTCTTCCACCTCCTCCCCCCGAGCGGCGCAGGGGAACGGGGAATGGGGGTTATGGTCAGTCTACAGCACTTCTTCTCTGCCGCTCCTTCTCGGTCACTCTCGTCCCCTGTGCTGTGGGGTCCCACCCACGGGATGCAGTCCTTGATGAACTGATCCGGCGTGGGCTTCCCACAGGCAGCAGCTCTTCCAGAACTGCTCCAGATATGGGTCCGTACCACGGGGTCCATCCCTCAGGAGAAAACTGCTCCAACCTGGCTCCCCTACGGGCAGCAGCTCCTGCCAGATCACCTGCTCCTGCGTGGGCTCCTCTCCACGGGCTACAGGTCCGGCCCGGAATCTGCTCCGGCAGGGGTCTTCCACAGGCGGCAGCCTCCGTCAGTGCAGGGCCACCTGCTCCACCGTGGTCTCCTCCACGGGCTGCAGCGTGGAACCCTGCTCCACCGTGGTACTCCATGGGCTGCAGGGGGACATCCTGCTTCACCATGGTCCTCACCACAGGCCGCAGGGGACTTCTGCTCCGGCGCCTGGAGCACCTCTCCCCCTCCTTCTACACTGACCTTGGTGCAAGGCTGTTCTCCCACTCCCTTGACTCTCCCGGCTGCTGTGTGGCGCAGCGTTTTTTCCCTGTCTTAAATATGCTCTCACAGAGGCGCAAAACAACATCGCTTATTGGCTCGGATCTGGAAAACAATGGGGCCCTTCCCAAACATGGGGCAGCTTCTAGATCTTTCTCACAGAAACCACCCCTATGGCTCCATGCTACCAAAACCTTGCCACGTAAACCCACTACAGTACCTTAAAGGAGGCTGTAGCGAGGTGGGGGTTGGTCTGTTCTCCCATGTGCCTGGTGACAGGACGAGGGGGAATGGGCTAAAGTTGCGCCAGGGGAGTTTTAGGTTGGATCTTAGGAAGAACTTCTTTACTGAAAGGGTTGTTAGACGTTGGAACGGGCTGCCCAAGGAAGTGGTGGAGTCACCATCCCTGGAGGTCTTTAAAAGACCTTTAGATGTAGAGCTTAGGGATATGGTTTAGTGGAGGACTGTTAGCGTTTGGTCAGAGGTTGGACTCGATGATCTTGAGGTCTCTTCCAACCTAGAAATTCTCTGATTCTGTGATTCTGTGACTCGCTTTTGGATTTACTAGTGGGACAAATTATGTTCCCTCCCTCCCCTTCTTATGCTAAAATGAACACACTGTCCTGTATTTTCTATGTAACCCTGACATGACAAAACCTGGGACTATTACAGGATCACAAAATTACAGAATGGCTGAGGTTGGAAGGGACCTCTGAAGATCATCTAGTCCAACCCCCCTGCCAAGCAGGATCACCTAGAGCACATTGTGCAGGATAGCATCCAGGCGAGTTTTGAATATCTCCAGAGAAGGAGACTTCACAACCTCTCTGGGTAACCTGTTCCAGTGCTCTGTCACCCTCACAGTAAAGAAGTGCTCCCTCATATTCAGCCAGAACCTCCTGTGTTTCAGTTTGTGCCTGTTGCCCCTCGTTCTGTCGCTGAGCACAACTGAAGAGACTGGCTCCATCCTCTTGACACCTTCCCCTCAGATATTTCTTAAACATACACAATTGAATATGTCTGTTTCTTAATATTTGTTTTGTCAGATCAGGTTCTAAAAGCCCATGAATCCATAGGTAATGCTATATAGACTTAGGCAGATACTGACCAAAAAAATCACAAAGTTGGACTTCCACTGCATACTCAAGACCTGCTCCATTACACAAAACATACAGCTTTAAATGCTATTTATTTATAGCAGAGTTTCAAGATACTCATCACTTTTGAAAATAACAGGCATTTAATAAGAAAATTTAATTTATTAAAAAAGAGAAAATCTAATCTTGGTCTACAAAGATAAAATTTACTACATTATTGTAAACAGTGAAGCTGGTAAGAAAAGCAGTAGACTAAGATACCCCCCCACCCCCACCCCCATATTTCTTCAACTGTAGAGTGATTTATAAATATCACCTGAGTAACCAAATGATATGCTTGACAATGGACTAAGGTAGATTCCACTTCCAAACATTGAACCATGGAGCTGAAAAAGACCAGAATAATGGCTTAACATTAATTTAACTATCTGGACAAAATAATAATGATAGGCACAAGTCTTGATGTAGATGAGCATCCACCTTATTGCACTACTTTGACTGGCAATAAACAGTGTTCAAAGAAATCTTAAAAAAAAAACATGTTGTGAATATACAGCTAAAATACTGTATATTCTGGAAACCATGTCCAAATGTCCAAAGGTCATTTTACATCAGATTCATACATAAAATTGCATTTACTGTTTTTAAATCTAACATTACCATGGAAGATGCCTACAGACAGTGCTTCTGGACATGGTCAGATATACCTCAGCCTTAATAAGGCTGAGCAGCTCAGCATGTCTCACATCAAAACTTTGGCAGGAACCACAGCCTAAGCCAGCCTTTGTGAATCCCCCTTGTCTCTTGATGGTTCAGCCCGAGAAAACAAACTGAAGTTTGCAATAGCTCCCTCCTAGCCAGTACACTCATATTCCCTTCCCAGGAAAGCCAGAGGAGAGGAGAAGATACTGTAAACCTGGCTTCTGTAAATCTAGTATGCTCTGGAATCATATAATATAGACATCAATTTTAATCTCTGAGACTGCTTTTAAGCAGTACTGAGCCTCCTGGAGGTGCTGCTGTGGAATGTAAAATTTAAGCATGGATTCGACTGATGGAATTTTTTTAGCCATTTTAGCAGATACATTATTTCATTTTAATTGCTTCAGAAAAGTACCTTTTCCTAGAAACAAAAAGGGGTATCACCTCTTTTTGCCATCTATATGACTACCAGAAACATATCCCTTGAAAACTCCTATTTTTAATATGCAATCAATCGTGCATAGGTTAACTAAAGTCTATTTAGTCTACTATTTACCTGCAACCTTGTATTGGATGCAACAACTAAACCGTTCCTCAGGATGGAATGCCAGTGTGAATTTTTCAGTGTGAACCACTGAAAAATTAAAAGAGAAAGCATTAAAATCCACAGTTTAAAATTCAAAATGAAATCAGTAATCTTTTAAAACAATACATTCACAGCTGTAAACCTCAAATGGTAAGAACAAAAAAATTACCATGGCATTTTGGTAACCTTTGATTAATACAAACATATTGACTCACTGAAACGCAAAGGTACTTCTGTAGAGGTTTTTAGCAGCTCGGAAATTGGATTCTTTGGCTGGTGGACAGATGAAAAGTAGGAACTGGTGGGGAGAGTGCATAAACTTTAGTTGCTGTAAAATATAACAATGCATAAGTGAAAAGAAGTTGATGAACACAAAATCATTGTATTTCCAGAATGGTAGTTCTTAATATACCATGCTGTTTCACACAATACATGACTATATCTAAATACCTACATTAACTACATTGAAATTGGTCTAATTACAGAATCACAGGATCACAGAATCAGATAATTGCCCAGAGAGGTTGTGAAGTCTCCTTCTCTGGAGATATTCAAAACTTGCCTGGATGCTATCCTGCACAATGTGCTCTAGGTGATCCTGCTTGGCAGGGGGGTTGGACTAGATGATCTTCAGAGGTCCCTTCCAACCTCAGCCATTCTGTAATTTTGTGATCCTGTAATAGTCCCAGGTTTTGTCATGTCAGGGTGTAGTGGGTTTACGTGGCAAGGTTTTGGTAGCAGGGGGCTATAGGGGTGGTTTCTGTGAGAAAGATCTAGAAGCTGCCCCATGTTTGGGAAGGGCCCCATTGTTTTCCAGATCTGAGCCAATAAGCGATGTTGTTTGCGCCTCTGTGAGAGCATATTTAAGACAGCGAAAGAAAACGCTGCGCCAGACAGCAGCCGGGAGTGAGAGAACAGCCTTGCACGTGCCAAGGTCAGTGTAGAGGGAGGGGGAGAGGTGCTCCAGGCGCCGGAGCAGAAGTCCCCTGCAGCCTGTGGTGAGGACCATGGTGAAGCAGGATGCCCCCCTGCAGCCCATGGAGTACCACGGTGGAGCAGGGTTCCACGCTGCAGCCCGTGGAGGAGACCACGGTGGAGCAGGTGGCCCTGCACCGACGGAGGCTGCCGCCTGTGGAAGACCCCTGCCGGAGCAGATTCCGGGCCGGACCTGTAGCCCGTGGAGAGGAGACCACGCAGGAGCAGGTGACCTGGCAGGAGCTGCTGCCCATAGGGGAGCCAGGTTGGAGCAGTTTTCTCCTGAGGGATGGACCCCATGGTACGGACCCATATCTGGAGCAGTTCTGGAAGAGCTGCTGCCTGTGGGAAGCCCACGCCGGATCAGTTCATCAGGGACTGCATCCCGTGGGTGGGACCCCACAGTACAGGGGACGCTCGAGCACCTCGATGTCCTTCTTGTAGCGAGGGGCCCAAAACTGAACACAGAACTCGAGGTGCGGCCTCACCAGAGCCGAGTACAGGGGGAAAAAGCTATTACCATAGCTTTTATCTGAAATCAAACAGTAAAAGCGATCTTTGGTTTACGAAACATATGGAGGTCTCTGAAACAGATTTCATCCTAATATGGCTCTAGTAAAGTAATTAAGTTGAACAATTTCATCATGGTATTTTGATCACAGCTGGCTTTGAATAAAGGTTCAGATTTGAAAGGCTGCAGATTTCTATGCCCTAAATTAGAGCATCAGAGGCACATATAGTCAGAAATGAATCTCAGCTCCATCACAGTAAAATTCCAGAGCTATATTATTTTTACAGTATACTCATATGTGGGTCTCCTGGTGCATCGTGGTGTTTGGTTGCACTGCTTTTTGTACAATTCTGTATCTAATATTCTAAATGATAACAAAAAAAGTGAAGTTTATTTAGTTAGATACATAATGAAATGTACAGCGCTAGATATCAGAACCTAAGTGTCACAGCACTGAGGTCCTGCAGATTTGGATGTATGAAATTAAGAAATAGTACTGCAGTTAGAAATGGTTCTGTAATAGCAGGAATTCTCAGCAGGAATTAATGTATAAGGATATATTTATGTGTCTAAAGGGATAAATTGCACTCTTGTGTTTTGCTCTCTGAATTTGTCAAAAGTACAAGCCAAATGCTACTCTCATTTCCAAATCTGCCCAAATCTCGGGAGTTCATCGACTTTTGTGGACTTATTGTCATTCTGATAGCTGTAAAGAAGCAGTATTAGACTCACGTAATCAGGAGCATATTGCTTAATGAGAAAGTATTAATAGACTTTTAATAGGCTATTACAAGACTAATAACGTATTTTGGTTCTGATAGAAGAGAGGAGGATATTATTTAATTTGACTTCATACAATCCAACTAGACAAGCTCACAAGTTTTGCTTTATAGTGTAAACACTAACATAACAGTATCCACTTTTCATGTAGAGATTGAAGAAAATGTGACTGATATCTAAATACATTTCATATACATGTTTCATATTCATGTTTCAAATGCATTTTAAAATGATATCTAAATACATGCCTTTGAGCAACCTGGTCTAGTGGTAGGTGTCCCTGCCCATGGCAGGGGGGGTGGAATTAGGTGATCTTTAAGGTCCCTTCCAACCCAAACCATTCTTTAGACCTTCTCTGGTAAAAAATACTCAGAATGGAAAAGTGTTCTTTATTTTTCTTTTTTAATCTGATGTCATTGCACTAGTGGTTTCAAATGCAGCAAATGAGTAGATTGAAAATATAACTTAGATGCTGAGACCCTTTTTGTGTAGAATAGTCATGTGCTTCTCTTCTTGAGCCCAAGCCGTTCTTTGTCTAAAATATGACAGCATGACAAGGCAAGAGGGAGTAAACCTTGTCCTGTAGTGGTTAGACTGGGATGGTATAACCGGGGAGATCTGATTATCCACCTACCAGTTTTAAAATGCACAAGTGACAAGAGGCCCAGAACAGCCCCCAGTATGAAATAGGACAGAGGAATGGATTCTTTGCAGCTTATCTTCCACAAACAGGAGTTGGACCCTCTGGAGTTTTGATACAGAGGTACCTGCTTTGCAAATCTCATTGCTTAGAAGAGCTAGACCACCGCAGTGCTTCAGGTTATCAACAGTGTCCTTTCTGAGCACAGTGTTAAGAAATCTTTATGCAGCATATTTTGCAGGAGGATTTTTCAAGAGCCTAGATCAGGTGCCAGTAATGTAATAAATAAGAAATCCTAGAATATTTTTTTTTCTGGTAGGTTAGCTATGATGGAGAACTTCATAAGCACCCACAGCTGGAAGCTGATTTGACAGCAATGAGAGAGATCTATGGACCTAATGCAGTATCTCTCAGGTATGTCGTTTACCCTTCCTATTGTGGAACCTTTAACATTTTGGAGGTTGAGTTTCATGTAGACCTTCCCTCACTGCCAAAACACAGCTCTTCTCTGATGATTTATGCATATTGTGGCAAAAGGAAGGAGCACTCTTAGGTAGCAGTAATACTCGATTTGTTTTCATTTTGTGACTGAGTACTCATACAACTGCCTATGCTGAGAACAGACCCTGGAAGCCTGTTCTAAAATGTTGTCTTTTGTAGTTCAGTAAGTATTTGATCAGTCCATTGTATTTTGATGAAAATTACTATTCAACATTACTTTAAACCTTTGTTAATCTCTTTCTCTGTCATATTCTGTGTTCTGCCCTGGAGGTAAACAAGAAGAATGATAAGAGATTTAGTAAATGTTGTCCCTAGAGGAAGACTGAAGGACTTGGACTTGTCTAATATGGAAAAAAGACAGATGGAGAGGACATAGTAACAGCTCTTCTTCAAAAAAGCTGTTTATAGATAGGAGTGATCAACTGTTCTCTGTTGTCATGAGAGAGACAATAAGAAACTAACTTTGATAGCAACAAACAAGAATTTGGTTAGATTGTAGAAAAGCTTTGTAATTGTAAAAAAGTGGGAAACTGAATTGTCCTACACAGGGAAATGGTGGAACTTTGGTCAGAGGTGGATTGCAAAGAAAAATTACACAAAAATTTATGAGTGTGCATGATTCTGCAGCAGGGCATAACTGTACGATGCACTTAATTTGCTTCAAGTATTTTTTAAACTTTTCCACCTATGTAATATTAATAATTGAATAAAAATAAAAGGTAAGTTGTAACAGACCTGTCAGAAGCATTACAAATAAATTATCAAAATTGTCATACAAGCCAAGTAACAAAATACAGAGAAAATGATAACCTTAGGCATACACATATTGCATGTAACAATTCCCCTTAACCTCTACACAATAGCCTCTCTTATTTTAGTCTGAGAGAGCATGTCTACAACTATGGTGTACTATGCCTTTTGAAATTAAATGGAAATTCATTGCATTTGGAGGACCTGGGGAATTAAAATCCAAATAGTTGTGTATGGGTTTAGGAAATGAATGTGTTATAAATGGCTCAGTCTTCAAAATAGGATTAAATAAAAAAAATAGGATTTATTAAAAGAATAGAGGTAAGCAAACAGTGCTGGGTGCACCGGGAGTCTCCGCTCCACCAGAACGCACCCAGCGCTGTTTGCTTACCTCTATTCTTTAATAAATCCTATTTTTTTATTTAATCCTATTTTGAAGACTGAGCCATTTATAACAATTTGGGGGCTCGTCCGGGATGGCTATGGTTCCTGAATTCTGATTTGATCTAGGAGAGGCGCCCCACCATTTGGTGGCTCCTGTTTGAGTCGGGTCGGGACTAATGCCATCCTGAACCTGAATAAAGGTAAGCAAAGAATTTGATTTTTCTGAGCTCCCTTGCCGGCTGCAGCATTCTTGTTTTTTTTGCCTGTAATTCTGCGCGCGAAGATCTGGACAAAGACAACGGAGTCCTAAGTGTTTGCGGATACCGTTCGGTGGGTAAAGGTGCGGTTGCCAGTGTTTGTGTGTGTGAGAGTGTAACTGAGACTTCTAAAGTCAGCGTGGAGGTCTTTTTGTTTTCTCACCGGTTCTAATCTCCTGGGGGGGGCTTGGCCGGTGAAGGGAGTGATTCGATAGAAGTGGTTCCTATAGAATTCAGGGATACGTGGGTGGGTGATAGGTCCTAAACCCCCTGCAAAACACTCTCACTGGGGGCAACCAAGGGCTGTGAGAATTGCCACAAGTAAAATTCCCAGATGGGTCAGATAAAATTGAAGACCAAGGACCAGGAAGGGAGCAAATTACCAGATATACCACCAGAAAGTCCATTATGAATAATGATTGGAAATTGGAACAATAGGCGCCCCAGAAAATTAAAGAGTAAATTAAAAATGATCCAGTATTATATGATAGAATGACCAAAAGAACCCTTAAGACCCCATGTATTTTGATTGATATTTGGTCCACGGAGGACGGGGTCTGTCAGGCTTTGAACATTAATAGTAGAATACCCGTGGATCCGGAAAAGAGCAAGCTGAAACATTGGAATTAGAAATTAGAGAGCAATTGATTAAGAATGAATATGTGCTACATTTGTGCCTGTGCTGCACTTATACCTCCAGATAACAGGAGCCTCTCGGACCCCGAGAACCAGATCAAAAACAACCTCATGGTTCGGACTTTAATCAAGGGGTCTGAGATAAGGAGGACTGTTCACAAAGGGACAGGTTATGCATATGTATAGGAATGTTCATGTATATGTAACTCTTTACTAAAGCAAGTTGCCACGTTAGGCGTGCACGACTTTGGTGGGACTACCCGCCCCATGCCGCCCAGAACTGAGTAAACATACCTACTTTACAATCTTACTGATTGTGGAGTCAGCTTTCTGTGAGTCATTTTGGTGAGCCAGGCAGGAGACACTCTGCTCGGCTGCGGGATCGGCTGCAGCGCGACCGCCCCTAGGTGCACCCTGAGTGTTTTGCTCAGAGGGGACTCCACACTCAGCTGCTCACCGCAGGAGCAAAGATCTCCTGAAACTGCAGACAAACAGTATGTTTTCGGCTGCTGGAGGGATACTAACTGGAGTGTTAATAATTATATGTCTTATTCTTAAATGTCCAGGTATTTTGTGTTGAAAGTATTTGTGTAAGTGTAAGGGTTTAAAACAAAGTGTTACAAGTCAGTTCACGAGGAACACAGTCAGAGACAATACTTGTTTGGTTGGTTATCATTCTAAATTATATTCTTGTGGTATGAATGAGATGTGCTAGAGGCCTCTGTGTGCGATTGTGCTGTGTGAGTGAGACGCAGCGTTGCTGCAAAGCGAGTGCAGAGTTCCGATCCGTGTTTCCGTACTCTCTGCAAGGGGAGTGGGCAGAGACGAACAAAGTGTATGACAGACTGAAAAGAAGTGCTGTTTTATCCAAGTTTTGAGTGGTGGTGCCTAATATATGGGCCTGGCGGTGTATCTTGTGATCCTCTTTTTGCTCTAAAATGCTTTGAGTGTGACAAGAAAAAGGCGGGAGCATGATCTGACTCTACTGTTGTATGTCGTGCTTTTGGCCGTGCTTCCTGCAACATATGATACCTGGACTCACTGAGACCCAGACTCGCTGAGACCTGAACAGGCCGAGAGACCGGAGCGGTGCCGAGAGCCTGGAGCGGCGCCGGGAGACCCGAGACACTACGGAGGGGACTACCGCTGGACAGAGAGAGCCCTGAGAGACGCTGCAGAGCCATGGACGGCTCTGAGAGACACAGAGTAGACCGGACAGAAGCCGGAACACCTGAGAGACATTGAGAAACTCCAAGCACCGACCCAGACAAAGGAAAACGCGGGGAACTGAAGTAATTGCGGTGCGATGCGGGACATCCGAGATCGAGTTGCTATGGGAGACCAGAGGCGTCAGTGGACAACGGCAGACGACCCTCACCGTGTGGCGAGTCGGCACATAGCAGAGGGGCGGACATCAGGACCCTGCAGCCTGTCTGACGTAACCATGGAGGCAGCAGCGGCTGTGCTGCTTCACTCTAGCATTCTTTTTATAAGAGGTTTATCTTGCAATGCAACAAAGACTATTCGTCCCCAGATCGGTGTTATAACTATTACTAATGACGACTTAGCTCTATTGCGGGGCAGGAGTGCAGAGACGCAGATTACACTGCCAAATGACCACCGGCAGGCTCTTTCACAAGTAGCTTCTAAGGTTGCAGCTGGCACTGCCTGCAGCCGTATAGCAGACGTTACACTCTCTTTCCTAACTAGTAATCATGTGTCTCATCCATTTGTGGTGAATGGTCAGTGGCAAAAAGAAAAGGGGGAGAGTAAGGGGCGACAAAGACAGAAACGGTACCAGGAGGATGCCACTGACACTAACAGCACGGGTAATAGGAGTAGTATAAGTGACACAGGTGACGGTGCGGGGCAGCGGTGGGCGCTGCCGCGCTACGGGGCACTCTGCCTGCTGCTCGCCCTCACCTGCCTGTGCACTGCTGCCAACGGTGCTAGAGCAAAATGTGAAGACTGCTCAGATGGCAGTGATGGGAGTGCTTGTGTGAAGAAGACGTGTGCTGAATCTGACTTTGTGTGCAACAGTGGTCAGTGTGTGCCAAACAGATGGCAGTTTTATGGGAATCTGGACTGTGAAAATGGGTCTGATGAGAGTGCTGAGCTGTGTCATATGAGAACATGCCGGGTAAATGAAATCAGCTGTGGTCCTCAGTCAACCCAGTGTATCCCAGTGTCCTGGAAATGTGATGGTGAAAAAGACTGTGACAGATCCTGATTGCAAGGATGGAAGCGATGAAATTAACTGCCCTTCTCGGACCTGCAGGCCAGACCAGTTCAGATGTGAAGATGGGAACTGTGTCCATGGGAGAAGGCAGTGCAGTGGTGTGAGAGACTGTCTGGATGGCACTGATGAAGCAAACTGTAACAATGTTGTTCAGTGCTCTGGACCTGGCAAATTCAAGTGCAGAAGTGGAGAATGCATAGATATCAATAAAGTGTGTAACCAGCAGAGAGACTGCAAGGACTGGGGTGATGAGCCCCTGAAGGAATGCAACATAAAAAAATATGACTGTCCAGCTGAGTTTGAGTTTGTAGACAAGAGAAACTGTGGAGATATTGATGAATGCCAAAACCCTAGTATCTGTAGTCAAATCTGTATCAACCTGAAAGGTGGCTACAAATGTGAATGTAGCCGTGGCTATCAGATGAATCCTGCTACAGGAACCTGGAAAGGGCCATACGGCAAAGCAAATTACATAACCGTTGCTTAACTTGTCAGAAGATAAAAAAGAAAGTGTTTCAACAAGCAGCCACGGGAGGGAAGAATCACACTGAACCCCCGATGTGAGGGACTGTACCTTGTTTTACTGACTACTGAAACAGCTGTGAGAATCGCAGAAAGGGACCCACGCATCCAGAATAAAAGGACCAGTAACTACTGAAACTTGGAGGGTTGAGTCCGCTCCTGGGAAACTGAAACTCAAGCTAAGGAAGAACTAATATTCTGGCAACGAGGCTCTGCATGAATTAAGGATGCCAAATAAAGGGGACAAGCCTGAAGGGAGGAAAGGGAGAAGGCAAGACTGGGGCAGGACCCTCCACTGCGGTGTGTATGGTCTACCGAGGGAGGCAACCCCTATGGGTATTGACTGCCGAGTGAGAGGGCCTCGACCGGACTTCTCCTGCACTAAGGTCAGGTTGTCCCGAGAAAATAACATAAGAACCTTTTTTTTAAACCCATATAAAATTGTGATTCGTTTTCCAGGAGCTGGATCACCCTGACAGGCCAAATGGTAACACAAGCCCAAATCGACCCTGAAAGCGGGCCCAACCCCTTGATTGAAGGCGTTTGCCTATTAAGATCCAACTATGTGGGCAGAAGACAGATCCTGGGGCTATAGGACCCCAGTATATATATATACTTAATAGAATAATTAGGTTATTAGCTGTAATAGAAATAGTTGTAAATAAAACCAGAGATGCACTTGGATTAATTGCAAAGCAAAATACCAAGATGAGAACTGCTTTGTATCAAAATTGCCTAGCTTTGGATTATTTACTAGCACAAAAAGGAGAAGTCTGTGGAAAATTTAGCTTTAGTAATTGCTGTTTAAAGATTGATGAAAAGAGTGTTTCTTCCTAGTAGCTGGTAGAATGTTATGTTCTGGTTTAGGATGAGAAGAGTGCTGATAACATGCTTATGTTTTAATTGTTACAGAGCAGTGCTTACACCAAGCCAAGGACGTTTCAGCTTCTCACTGTCCTGCCAGCAGGCAGGCTGGGAGGAGGGTCGGACCGCTCGGGGTTAGGCTGGGCATTGGACAGCAGGTGGTGAGCAATTGCATTGTGCATCACTTGTTTCGTACACATTATTACTAGTAGTACTATTATCATCATTATTGTTATTATTATTATTATCATTTTCTTGTTTTTATCTCAACTCACAGGCTTCACTTTCCCATTTCTCTCTCACCATCCCAGAGAAGGAGGGGTGGAGGTGAGTGAGCGGCTGTGTGTTGTTTAGCTGCCTGCTGGGTTAAATCACAACAGAAAGAAAAGCTGTAAATGAACTTGTAAAGGAAATTAGAAAATTGGCCCATGTCCCAGCACAAACCTGGAAGGATATGGAATGGGATTTATTTTCATGGCTGCCTGGTGGACCATGGGTTAAAAGAATGTTATTTTTATTGTTATGTAGTGTAATGATGCTATTGTTTATACCTTGTATGATACCTTGCCTTACATTATTAATACACCGGGTGATAAATAGTACATTTGTAATAACTTCATTAAAAAAAGGAAGGGGATATGTCGATTATGATGCTTAAGAATTGGACCCTCCAAGAACTGGACTGATGAAATCCAGTTATTAACAACAGAAGAGACACGAACTGGGGATATTAAAAAGAAGATAAGGGATTGTGAGGAATGTTTTAACAATTCGTGTCAATAAAGAACAGTCCTGTCTGCCTCTGGGCCCTGCACTGGCAATTTAATTCTTGAACCACAGATGCAGTGTGTCCCAGTCTCCCCCTCATTCTAGTCAATTTATCACGTCTTCAGAAAATACTCCTCAAATCTATGAACCTGTTTGCTTTTGTTATTCCGAACTCCTATTTCTAACAGTTACAGCCTTTTTTTTTTTGTCTTCTTCGAGATTGACTTAACACTGCTATAGGTGTGACTGTGTGGAGGAATGGTTAAGTGAAATAGGACATGTGGATGTTGGGCAGTTAGGAGGCAATGGGCTAGTGAAGTACTGTACTCAACTCACATGAGTCTGGGCACGTACGCAGCTGGCTGAGAGCCAATCAGGCTCAAGGACACGATGCCCTTGAGCGATTGGGAAAGTCCCTAAGGCAGGACGGTGGCTAAAAGAAGGAGGAACTAACTGAAAAGAGCGGGAAGTGTTAGCCAATCCTGAGCTTAGTTTTTGCAATATGTATGAGTTGATTATGTTCGAACTAGATAAAAGGCGACTGAGCTATCCATTAAAGTTGAAGTTCACTGTTCACTCATATTGAGCGTCTGTGTCTTCCTTCCATCGACAACATGACTGTCCCTGTGAATAGCTGGTGAGGAATGTTTTAATTACTCGTGAAGTGTCAATAAGAAAGCGACTTGTGTTTGTATGAAGTCTTTGATGTCTGGGGGTTTCAGAACAACTGATAACAACTAGATACTGTTATGGGATACTATGCAGGCCTCTGATATCTGGCCTGTTGGCCAAGAGATTAAGAAGAAGAAAAAAAGAAGCTGAGGGACGGCTAGGAGACAAAACCTGCAGGGGATGCTGTGTAAACTTGACACGGTGCCAAGGAAGTACAAAGGGGAAGGACAAGAAAAAAACTTGGAGAGGAAGACTACGAGCCTTCAGCATGAAAGACCCCTAGAGACCCCCAGAGGGACCACCGGAGACTGATGCGCATGCTCCAGTAGGAGGGACTGGACCCCGGAAGCTAATTATAATAACCTGTTTTTTTTAGAAGTAGTAATGAATATGTATTAGCCTAGGAGCATAAAAATCAGCTACTTGATGTAACTGGTGTGCGTCCTGGTGGAGCGGAGACTCCCGGTGCACCCAGCGCTGTTTGCTTACCTCTATTCTTTTAATAAATCCTATTTTTTTTATTTAATCCTATTTTGAAGACTGAGACATTTATAACAAATGTGATAAATTTTTAGTTGCCGAAGTGATAACTGTGAAATTGAGAATACCTTGTTAGTATGCTACCTAAGGCTCCTAAACCTGAAACATGGAATGTAACCTTTCAAAAACTTTAATGCATCTAATTTGTTGAATCAACTGTTTCATTGGAAGCATTGTGATCTCCTCAGGCTCACTGTAATAGAAGTTGCCATCTATGGCTGCTTTTGGCATGTGGAAAACTTTGATTCTTCTTGCACTGTGTTGCAGTTGAAAATACTGATGAATTCTTGGAAATGACAAACACAGCATTAAGCATTCAGTTTCATTTCTCTCCAACAGTACACTTCTTTGACTGCAACATGCCTGTCTGACAGTGACACCCGCTAAGATGCATATTTCTTAGAGAGTTGACCCTATTTTAGTAGTCAGAGAGTGAACTTTACACATAAAAAGAGGAATTCCTATACCTGCATGTTTTTCACCACAGCCCTTTGAAATCTAGTCACAAACCTATAAGAGAGACCTCTAGACCAACTGATCCAAACTCTTCAGTATCTATTTACATTACTTTACACTGATGGGCAGAGGACCTCTGGGAGCTTCAAAATCAAGACATGTTCTTGGAGCCAATGTAGGCAGCAGATCATAAGCTTCAGGCACTGGAAGAAAGCATGATTTCTTCTTCACTTATAGCTTGGGGAAATAAAACATCATGTATCTAAAATCCCTATTCTGTGATGGTAATAGAGTGGGGGCAAAGGGATTTCAGTGAGAATGGAAATTCCACAATTGTAACTTTTATCATATCCTTTCCTCCACTAATACTTTTGTGTTTAGTTCAATTATGTATCTGTTTAATTTATAAAATGATGCTTGATCCCAGCCTTTTAAATCTCAGCCATGTGAGTAACACCAGCCTGTGTTCATAGGTATTACTTATGAGTTTATAGCAATCTGTTCTTTGGATCTTCTGGAAAACTGACAACAACAACAAAAATCTAAGATCAATGTTGTGTAGGATAGTGGCTAGGCAATTCAGAAGGTGGAATATTTTGCTGTTTCAAAGTCAGGTGTTTAACGAGCTGTAGGAAGTCAGTGAGTGCCTGTAAGTTCTGGGCAAGCAGAATCTGGAGCAGTCATCAGGGTGGCTGGGAAACCTCCAGGTAACACAGTCCTGGGCAGCTACCTATTCACTTACCCCCTGTGCATCATGTGTGGACATCTAATCTAGGATTCAGGAATAAATATCTACAGTTTTGACCATGTGATTTCCTGATTTTAGAAATCAGGGATCATCTTCACAGATGCAGATATCACTGATATACATATACAGGTGCATATATATATATACAGATCTGTGGACCACATTAATATGCCCTTTTCCATGCACCTTTGAAGAATCAGGCCATGATAATTATCCTACCAACTTCTGATTTTTATATGAATGTGAGAACTCTGGAGGATCTTTAAATTTGAATGAGAATTTTAAATATGTTGACATCCTACTCTCTGGTGGCTGAGTAAAGCTTCCTCATGAAAATAAAAACGGTCCAACTTGTGAAGAATCAACTGAGACTGAAGAATTGGAAACATTCATCCGCAACAATCAACTTCAGATATAATTTACAAAGGAAAGTCAGAACCGTGAGTGTAACTTGCCAGGTTTTGGAGGCTTCCAGTGCAAGCTATGAGTTCATGGTTTGTATCTGTAGGAGAATTGTGCCTCTGGGAAATTAATAGATATTTCAAGACATAATACACAAAATCTGTCCCAATGAGCTATTTTTATAGGATACGTTGTGAGCTGACACAAACTATAAGCTATATTCTGTTCATTCCAATGAGTACTTCATTATATCAGTCTACTGAGGGACTATCGGAGCAGAGTGCTGATGGGAAGTGGGGGCTGCCCTCCCCACCCCCCGCACCGGAAAATCTTGATAAAGCTGTGCTGCCAGCATCTGTGCCGCTGCCAGGCAGCAATAAATCCACTCGGGATGCTTCGCCAATGAGAGGTGCAGCAGCAGCTTGCGAAAATCGACCTTTACTGGAGGAGCTGTTCCAAGAACTGCTAGAGAAATTGGAGAACTTAAGACCTTCTGTATGGGATTACTGCAGAGATGTTAAAGGGAATGGGTCCTTATCTCAATACCCAGATTCAGTTGCAGTTCCCTGTGATTATTCACCAAACAGCTGCGCAGCTCGCACTGAGGGCTTTTCTTAGTCTCCCAGGGGAAAAGAAAGCACCTCCATTCACATCTGTAGAACAGGCCCCCAGGGAACCATATGCTAAGTTTATCGATCAGTCCAGGCTACCAGATGTGGTGGCACAGGACTGCCAGAGATTTGCTTTTACGGTACCCTCCATTAACAAACAGGCCCCAGAAAAGCGCTATGAATGGCTAGTGCTTCTACAGGGGATGAAGAACTCCCCTACATTATGTCAATTATATGTGGCCTGGGCATGACAACCAATTCGGACAGCGTGGTGTGACGTAATTATTTACCATTATATGGGTAACATTGGGTTTGGTAGGCCAGAATGCTTCCAGGATTCAGATTTAAAGTTTATTTGGGATACTTTGGAAGCAAAAGGGTTGAAGATAGCCCCGGAGAAGGTTCAACAGAAACAGCCATGGCTATACTTGGGATGGAAAATATCAGACTCTACTATTCATCCACAGAAAGTTGATATAACTACGGTGTTACATAATTTGATAAATGTACAAATGTTCCTGGATAATATTCAGTGGGGTTGCCACATTGTACGGATTACTAATGACGACTTAGCTATATTACTACCTTTATTGCAGGGCAGGAGTGCCGAGCCACAGATTACACTAACAAATGACTACCGGCAGGCTCTTTCACAAATAGCTTCTAAGGTTGCAGCCGGCACTGCTTGCAGACATATAGCAGACGTTGCACTCTCTTTCCTAATTAGCAATCATGTGTCTCATCCATTTGCGGTGCTTGGTCAGTGGCAAAAAGAAAAGGGGGAGAGTAAGGGGTGCCAAAGACAGAAACGGTATCAGGAGGATGCCACTGACACTAACAGCACGGGTAATAGGAGTAGTATAAGTGACACAGATGATGGCAAGGGTGGAATGATAGGGCAGTATTTTTGAGTTCTGGAATGGATTTTCCTACAGATTCAGCCAAAAACGAGCGTTCAAACATGGGCAGAAGCTATCGCAGAGTTAGTACGTGAGGGTTGCTCTCGGAGTATTGAGATCAGCAGGCAGGAACCAGGAGATCTGCCAGGATCTACTCAGGATCATTTGGAATGGTGTTTACAGCAATCCATGCCAGTACAAGAAGCTGTGTTAGATTATCCGGGATTGGTACATTCCCGAACTCCAAAGGGGCCTCTTTGGCAAGTTATAAGATCATATAAATGGCAGGTAGCACCACGGCTTTTGTCCCGACCAGTGGTGGGTCGCACTGTATACACTGATGCAGGTGCAGCAAGTAGGAAGGCTGTGTGTGTGTGGTACGAGAACAGAAGTTGGGAGAAATACATAATTCTGGAGGAGACAGGGGATTCATTACAAACATTGGCATTGTCTGCAGTTGTTTGGGCTTGTCAGTGCTGGATGCATGAGCCGATTAATTTTGTCTCAGGCTCTCTGTATGTTGTCAACGTGGTAAAATGGATAGAGGATGCCTTGATACGGCAAACTAAGAAGGACAGATTGTTGTCATTATTTCTGCAGCTGCGAGATGCCATTCAGGGGAGAACTGCACCTTACTGTGTTATCCATATACATAGTCATCAGTTCTCGATTGGGTTAGCAGAAGGTAATTCACAAGCAGACAAATTGGTGAGTATTGATACTTTTTCAAGATTCATATGGGCAACGGCACAGGGGGGAGAAAAAGCACACCTTGTGTGTAGGCATCTGATGGTGTGTGTTGCCATTATGAGAGTGCCACAGCAGATCAAGATGGATGATGGTCCAGTGTATGTCAGCAAGAGGGTTAGAAAATTTATGAAAATGTGGGGAGTAAAGCATATCACAGGTGTTCCATATTCTCCCACGGGCCAAGTGATGGCAGAACGATCACACCAGGTTTTAAAGGAACAATTAGCGAGATTAAAAGAGATCAAGGACATCGATGAGCGATTGTCCGAGGAATTGGTTGTCTTGAATCACTTATGTTTGACTAGTGACCGAGAAGACCCTCCTGCAAGCATTCATTTTCAAACAATAGATAGAGCAGCACCAAATGTGTTACCACAAATAAGAATGAATTACCGAGATCCTGCTACAGGAACTTGGAAAGGGCCATACGGGTACAGAAATACAAATAACGCCTGTGGTTACAATGACACTGCTAGGCAGGATTTAGGGGCTTATGGCACGGAGACAAGGGGTAACTACTATAGGGTTTGGAACAATCGTACAGCTATGGCCTTACCTCCTGATGTTTTTCTGATTTGCGGGAATAGGGCCTGGCAAGATATCCCTGCAAATGCTATCGGAGGTCCATGTTACTTAGATAAACTTACTATATTTGCTCCTAGCTTGTCGCAGTTGCATGAGATCACCAGACATAAATGGGCATTGCTCGCACCGGATTGCAATGATAATGTTGAATTGCTTGGTGTTGCAGCTAGAGCAGCATTGGCAAGTTTAGTGCCAGGAGTGGCGTCTGCGGCCGCACTTAATAATTTAAAAATTGTTATGCTGGGCTGAGAAGCAAGCCCATGCCATGACAGAGATACTTGAGGAGATGTTACCAGATCAAAATAGTCTGCGACACGCCCTCTTACAGGATTGAGCTGCTATTGACTTCTTGCTTTTGGCTCAAGGGCATGGGTGTGAAGACTTTGAGGGAATGTGCTGTTTGAACCTTTCTGATCATAATGAGTCAATTCACAAATCCACTACTTTCCTGAAAGAGCACATGAGAAAGATTCAATATGATATCAATCCTTTCGATCAATGGCTCACAGATTTGTTTGGAACGATGCATAGATGGTTACTGGGATTAATCAAAGAGGGATTAAGGATTCTGTTTGCTGTGGTGTTAATCATCATTGCGTGTTGTATTGTAATAAATGTGGTTAAAGGGTTACTTGCAAAACTGTTATATCGGTCTTGGTTTGCTCAAAAAGAAAAAGGGGGAATTGTTGAGGGATTTTTGAAGCAGTAAAGATCCCATGACTTGCTGCAGCTGAGCAAACCAAACTACCAGGACAACTATGAGAAGTTCCCATGACAGTGTTCCCACATGGCCCAATTGAGGAATTTAGAAAAATATTATTGCCAGCAGCTGGCTTCAAGGACGGGATCTACGTGACTGCTAATCACAAGGGGGGTGTTTTCTTGCAGGTGGGGTTGTTTTCTTGCAGTTGTTTGTCTGAGTGCTTTTGACCAATAATCTTGTGTGAGACACTATCCACCCCTGCTAAATTTGCTATAAGAGTCAGGTTATTCGGGTGTGGTGGTTTTACTCAGGTGGGCAGCCGAGCTCCACCACAACCGCTCTCTCACTCCCCCTCTCCTCAAAGAGGAAGGGGGAGAAAATACAACACAGAGAACTCGAGGTTTGAGATAAGAAAGGTTTAATTAAAGGGAAAGGGAATGGGGAGGAAAAAAAACAGAGACAAAAGAAGCAATCAGTCTGCGCGGAAGCACAGAGAGAGGAAAAATTATTCTCTACCCATCAGCGAGCGGTGTTCGGCCACGTCCTGGGAAGCAGGGCCTCAAACGCGTAGTGGTTGTTCAGGAGGAACAGCCCCCTCCCCCACGAGAGCCCCCCCTTTTATTGCTGAGTGTGACATCAGGTGTTATGGAATATCCCTTTGGTTGGTTTAGGTCAGCTGCCCCAGCAATGTCCCCTCCCCATCACTTGCCCACCCCCAGCCTGCTGGCTCTTGGGGGCTTGGAAGGAGTCCTGATGCTGTGCCAGCACTATGCAGCAATAGACACAACACTGGAGTGATATCAGTGCTGTTCCAGCTACGAGTGCAGAGCACAGCACTGTGTGGGCTGCTGCAGGGAAAAGGTGACTCCAGCTCAGACAGACCCAACACATCGGGTAATAAGGGAGAGCATGATCTGACCATACTAGTGTCTGTTGTGTTTTCGGCCGTTCTTCCTGCAACACTCAGGGAGCTAGTTAGCAGTGTCCCCTGGGGACTCTTCTTTAGAGGGTTTAGGGGTGCAAGACAGCTGGTCACTTTTCAAGAACCACCTTTTAAAAGCCCAGAAGTATGCAAGTCAAGCAAGAAAGGCAGAAGTCTGGCTTGGCTGAACAGGGAACTCCTCCTGGAACTAAGGCAGAAAAAGAAAATATATGACCTGTGGAAGCAAGGTCTGGCTTCACAGAGAAAGTACAGAGCTGAAGTTTGCATCTGCAGGGAGAAAACAAGAAAAGCCAGAGCCCAACTTGAGTTGACACTGGCCACTGTGGTATCAGACAACAAAAAAGGCTTTTTCAAGTATGTCAACAGATAGAGGAGATCAAAGGAAAATATTGGACTGATACTTGAAGCAGATGGTCACCTAACATGTAAGGAGGAGGAAAAGGCAGAGGCATTTAATGCCTTTTTTGGCTCAGTAACAGATCTTGGGCTGCCCGGACCTCAGAGTTGGAGGACCATGACTGGGGGAGCAGTGACTTTCCATCTGTGGCCACTGAAATTGTAAGGGACTAGTTATGTCAGCTCAACGTTCATAAATCCATAGGGCCTGATGGGATTCATCCCAGAGTGCTGAAGGAGTTAGTGGATGTTATAGCTGGACCCCTCTGAACAATTTACCAAAGGCTGTGGGAGTCTGGGGAGGTCCCTGCTGACTGGAAGCTAGCCAATGCTATACCCATCTACAAAAAGGGCATGAGACAAGAAACTTAGGAAACTACAGACCTGTTAGTCTAAACTCAGTCCCTGGAAAAGTTATGGAGAAGACTGTCCTGGGGAATATTGAAAGGCATTGAAAGAACAAAGCTATTATCAGGCATAGTCAACATGGGTTCATCAAGAGAAAGGCCTGCCTTAGTAATTTGATCTCCTATATTATAAGGTCACCCACTTGGTGGATGAAGGGAAGGCAGCGTATGTAATCTTTCTGGATTTTAATAAGGCTTTTGATACTGTCTCTTACAGCATCCTCCTGAACAAATTGTCCATCTGTGAAATAAACAGGCTCGTGCTATGCTGGGTGATGAACTGGATGAATGGTAGAGCTCAAATGGTTGTAGTGAATGGGGCTACATCTGGCTGGTGGACCGTCACTAGCAGTGTTCCCCTGGGGCTCAATTCTAGGTCCAGTCCTGTTCAATGTTTTTATCAGTGATCTGGATGTGGGAGTGGAATGCATCTTCAGGAAGTCTGCTGATGACACTAAACTGGGAGGTGCTGTTGATTCTCTGGAGTGACAAGAGGCCTTGCAGAGGGATCTAAACAGATTACAGCACTGGGCAATCAATAATGGCGTGAAGTTCAACAAGGGTAAATGCTGGGTTCTGCACCTGGGACGGGGTAATGCTGGACAGAGGTCCAGACTGTGTGATGAGTGGCTGGAGAGCAGCTCAGCAGAAAGGGATCTGGGGGTGCTGGTCAACAGTAGTCTCAACATGAATCAGCAGTGTGCCCTGGCAGCCAAGAGATGCATTAAATGCAGCATAGCCAGCCAAAAGAGGTGATTCACCAAAAGAGGTGATTCTCCTGCTATATTTGGAAGGAGATATATTTGGGCTATATTTGGGCTTGGAAGGCATGTCCCATGAAACGCTTGGGTTGTCTAGTCTGGAGAAAAGGAGACAAAGATGTGACCTCATTGCTCTCTATGACTTCCTGAGCATGCGTTGTTTAATCCCACAGGCAGCTAAACACCACACAGCCGTTCGCTCACTCCCCACACTGCGGTAGGATGGGGGAGAGCTTCTTGGAGTAGATGCAGGGCCTGTCACAGGGTTTGGTTTAGTGTTGAGTGTGGCTCAGTAGGCATGGGCCAGGCCCTAGCATATTGTAGCGATTCATGTCTCTCTGAAATTGCCAGGGTGACAGCATACTTTTTCCAAACGTTTGACTAGTTTTTCATGTTTCTGCACTTGTTCAGGGGTGAAGTTCCAAAGCACTGGAGGCGCCCACTATTCTAGGTGCCTGCCTATATCCTTCCACACTCCCTGCCACTCATAACTATCTTGCCTTGGGGCAGATCTCTGGGTGGTATTGTTAAATAATTGTTTAACCATAAACAAAAGCAGAAATATAGTCAGGAGACATAGCAGTAAGTACATGCTGGTTTGAACATCATGAGGGAGGGAAAGTATCCCCCCTTGTCTCCCCCATAGATTAGGTCCCTGAGGAGAAAAGGTAAATGGTGTAGTTATTAATAGTCTCTGAGAGATGATTCCCGAAGTACGGAGATGACGGCAATGCTGAGTACGAATACCAGATTAGTCTCATGACTAGTAATTTTATCATATCATAATCCAGTGTTACACAGTACAGCTAAATGATAATCTTAAACCAGCCCCCAGAAATGATAAACAGTGCAACAGGGAGCATAGGCAGCAAGTAAGATGTTATATAGCATTACTCTGAGAACAAGCACAACTCTGAGAACAAAAATATCAACACCGTAACCAGCAACTATTAAACTGATATAATGCTTATAAGATTTTTTTTAACAGTGTCTCATCAGATCTGTCATTATCTCAACCCTTCAGACCCCACTTTCTGCACTAAAAGTACTGTTGTGGTTCATCTGGCAGGCTGCTAATTGTCACACAGCTGTTTGTTCACTCCCTCCACCCCTCCCAGTGGGATGGGGGAGAGAACTGAAAAGAAAAACGGCGCTGGGTGTGCGGGGAGTCTATGCTCCACCAACATGCACACACGAACATCAAACATTCTAAATACATGTATACAGAACATTGCTTTACATACTAACCCGAGTATGCCTATACATATGTACAATCAGGAAAGGTAACAAACAATCCTTTAAGTTCCATAACATAACAGTCTCCATTTACCATTCCTTTTAAACAATATGTCTCGCTTTAAGTTGTCAAGCAACTCGGTCTTCAGGCCTTATGTATCCCGTTCTTCCCAGATTGAAGAAAAACATATCCATCTCCTTTTCAAGGCCAATGAGGCCTGGGTCAAAAGGCACATTAAGGCACACCCAGCGCCGTTTTTCTTTTCAGTTCTCTCCCCCATCCCACTGGGAGGGGTGGAGGGAGTGAACAAACAGCTGTGTGACAATTAGCAGCCTGCCAGATGAACCACAACAGTACTTTTAGTGCAGAAAGTGGGGTCTGAAGGGTTGAGATAATGACAGATCTGATGAGACACTGTTAAAAAAAATCTTATAAGCATTATATCAGTTTAATAGTTGCTGGTTACGGTGTTGATATTTTTGTTCTCAGAGTTGTGCTTGTTCTCAGAGTAATGCTATATAACATCTTACTTGCTGCCTATGCTCCCTGTTGCACTGTTTATCATTTCTGGGGGCTGGTTTAAGATTATCATTTAGCTGTACTGTGTAACACTGGATTATGATATGATAAAATTACTAGTCATGAGACTAATCTGGTATTCGTACTCAGCATTGCCGTCATCTCCGTACTTCGGGAATCATCTCTCAGAGACTATTAATAACTACACCATTTACCTTTTCTCCTCAGGGACCTAATCTATGGGGGAGACAAGGGGGGATACTTTCCCTCCCTCATGATGTTCAAACCAGCATGTACTTACTGCTATGTCTCCTGACTATATTTCTGCTTTTGTTTATGGTTAAACAATTATTTAACAATACCACCCAGAGATCTGCCCCAAGGCAAGATAGTTATGAGTGGCAGGGAGTGTGGAAGGATATAGGCAGGCACCTAGAATAGTGGGCGCCTCCAGTGCTTTGGAACTTCACCCCTGAACAAGTGCAGAAACATGAAAAACTAGTCAAACGTTTGGAAAAAGTATGCTGTCACCCTGGCAATTTCAGAGAGACATGAATCGCTACAATATGCTAGGGCCTGGCCCATGCCTACTGAGCCACACTCAACACTAAACCAAACCCTGTGACAGGCCCTGCATCTACTCCAAGAAGCTCTCCCCCATCCTACCGCAGTGTGGGGAGTGAGCGAACGGCTGTGTGGTGTTTAGCTGCCTGTGGGATTAAACAACGCATGCTCAGGAAGTCATAGAGAGCAATGAGGTCACATCTTTGTCTCCTTTTCTCCAGACTAGACAACCCAAGCGTTTCATGGGACATGCCTTCCAAGCCCAAATATAGCCCAAATATATCTCCTTCCAAATATAGCAGGAGAATCACCTCTTTTGGTGAATCACCTCTTTTGGCTGGCTATGCTGCATTTAATGCATCTCTTGGCTGCCAGGGCACACTGCTGATTCATGTTGAGACTACTGTTGACCAGCACCCCCAGATCCCTTTCTGCTGAGCTGCTCTCCAGCCACTCATCACACAGTCTGGACCTCTGTCCAGCATTACCCCGTCCCAGGTGCAGAACCCAGCATTTACCCTTGTTGAACTTCACGCCATTATTGATTGCCCAGTGCTGTAATCTGTTTAGATCCCTCTGCAAGGCCTCTTGTCACTCCAGAGAATCAACAGCACCTCCCAGTTTAGTGTCATCAGCAGACTTCCTGAAGATGCATTCCACTCCCACATCCAGATCACTGATAAAAACATTGAACAGGACTGGACCTAGAATTGAGCCCCAGGGGAACACTGCTAGTGACGGTCCACCAGCCAGATGTAGCCCCATTCACTACAACCATTTGAGCTCTACCATTCATCCAGTTCATCACCCAGCATAGCACGAGCCTGTTTATTTCACAGATGGACAATTTGTTCAGGAGGATGCTGTAAGAGACAGTATCAAAAGCCTTATTAAAATCCAGAAAGATTACATACGCTGCCTTCCCTTCATCCACCAAGTGGGTGACCTTATAATATAGGAGATCAAATTACTAAGGCAGGCCTTTCTCTTGATGAACCCATGTTGACTATGCCTGATAATAGCTTTGTTCTTTCAATGCCTTTCAATATTCCCCAGGACAGTCTTCTCCATAACTTTTCCAGGGACTGAGTTTAGACTAACAGGTCTGTAGTTTCCTAAGTTTCTTGTCTCATGCCCTTTTTGTAGATGGGTATAGCATTGGCTAGCTTCCAGTCAGCAGGGACCTCCCCAGACTCCCACAGCCTTTGGTAAATTGTTCAGAGGGGTCCAGCTATAACATCCACTAACTCCTTCAGCACTCTGGGATGAATCCCATCAGGCCCTATGGATTTATGAACGTTGAGCTGACATAACTAGTCCCTTACAATTTCAGTGGCCACAGATGGAAAGTCACTGCTCCCCCAGTCATGGTCCTCCAACTCTGAGGTCCGGGCAGCCCAAGATCTGTTACTGAGCCAAAAAAGGCATTAAATGCCTCTGCCTTTTCCTCCTCCTTACATGTTAGGTGACCATCTGCTTCAAGTATCAGTCCAATATTTTCCTTTGATCTCCTCTATCTGTTGACATACTTGAAAAAGCCTTTTTTGTTGTCTGATACCACAGTGGCCAGTGTCAACTCAAGTTGGGCTCTGGCTTTTCTTGTTTTCTCCCTGCAGATGCAAACTTCAGCTCTGTACTTTCTCTGTGAAGCCAGACCTTGCTTCCACAGGTCATATATTTTCTTTTTCTGCCTTAGTTCCAGGAGGAGTTCCCTGTTCAGCCAAGCCAGACTTCTGCCTTTCTTGCTTGACTTGCATACTTCTGGGCTTTTAAAAGGTGGTTCTTGAAAAGTGACCAGCTGTCTTGCACCCCTAAACCCTCTAAAGAAGAGTCCCCAGGGGACACTGCTAACTAGCTCCCTGAGTGTTGCAGGAAGAACGGCCGAAAACACAACAGACACTAGTATGGTCAGATCATGCTCTCCCTTATTACCCGATGTGTTGGGTCTGTCTGAGCTGGAGTCACCTTTTCCCTGCAGCAGCCCACACAGTGCTGTGCTCTGCACTCGTAGCTGGAACAGCACTGATATCACTCCAGTGTTGTGTCTATTGCTGCATAGTGCTGGCACAGCATCAGGACTCCTTCCAAGCCCCCAAGAGCCAGCAGGCTGGGGGTGGGCAAGTGATGGGGAGGGGACATTGCTGGGGCAGCTGACCTAAACCAACCAAAGGGATATTCCATAACACCTGATGTCACACTCAGCAATAAAAGGGGGGGCTCTCGTGGGGGAGGGGGCTGTTCCTCCTGAACAACCACTACGCGTTTGAGGCCCTGCTTCCCAGGACGTGGCCGAACACCGCTCGCTGATGGGTAGAGAATAATTTTTCCTCTCTCTGTGCTTCCGCGCAGACTGATTGCTTCTTTTGTCTCTGTTTTTTTTCCTCCCCATTCCCTTTCCCTTTAATTAAACCTTTCTTATCTCAAACCTCGAGTTCTCTGTGTTGTATTTTCTCCCCCTTCCTCTTTGAGGAGAGGGGGAGTGAGAGAGCGGTTGTGGTGGAGCTCGGCTGCCCACCTGAGTAAAACCACCACACCCGAATAACCTGACTCTTATAGCAAATTTAGCAGGGGTGGATAGTGTCTCACACAAGATTATTGGTCAAAAGCACTCAGACAAACAACTGCAAGAAAACAACCCCACCTGCAAGAAAACACCCCCCTTGTGATTAGCAGTCACGTAGATCCCGTCCTTGAAGCCAGCTGCTGGCAATAATATTTTTCTAAATTCCTCAATTGGGCCATGTGGGAACACTGTCATGGGAACTTCTCATAGTTGTCCTGGTAGTTTGGTTTGCTCAGCTGCAGCAAGTCATGGGATCTTTACTGCTTCAAAAATCCCTCAACAATTCCCCCTTTTTCTTTTTGAGCAAACCAAGACCGATATAACAGTTTTGCAAGTAACCCTTTAACCACATTTATTACAATACAACACGCAATGATGATTAACACCACAGCAAACAGAATCCTTAATCCCTCTTTGATTAATCCCAGTAACCATCTATGCATCGTTCCAAACAAATCTGTGAGCCATTGATCGAAAGGATTGATATCATATTGAATCTTTCTCATGTGCTCTTTCAGGAAAGTAGTGGATTTGTGAATTGACTCATTATGATCAGAAAGGTTCAAACAGCACATTCCCTCAAAGTCTTCACACCCATGCCCTTGAGCCAAAAGCAAGAAGTCAATAGCAGCTCAATCCTGTAAGAGGGCGTGTCGCAGACTATTTTGATCTGGTAACATCTCCTCAAGTATCTCTGTCATGGCATGGGCTTGCTTCTCAGCCCAGCATAACAATTTTTAAATTATTAAGTGCGGCCGCAGACGCCACTCCTGGCACTAAACTTGCCAATGCTGCTCTAGCTGCAACACCAAGCAATTCAACATTATCATTGCAATCCGGTGCGAGCAATGCCCATTTATGTCTGGTGATCTCATGCAACTGCGACAAGCTAGGAGCAAATATAGTAAGTTTATCTAAGTAACATGGACCTCCGATAGCATTTGCAGGGATATCTTGCCAGGCCCTATTCCCGCAAATCAGAAAAACATCAGGAGGTAAGGCCATAGCTGTACGATTGTTCCAAACCCTATAGTAGTTACCCCTTGTCTCCGTGCCATAAGCCCCTAAATCCTGCCTAGCAGTGTCATTGTAACCACAGGCGTTATTTGTATTTCTGTACCCGTATGGCCCTTTCCAAGTTCCTGTAGCAGGATCTCGGTAATTCATTCTTATTTGTGGTAACACATTTGGTGCTGCTCTATCTATTGTTTGAAAATGAATGCTTGCAGGAGGGTCTTCTCGGTCACTAGTCAAACATAAGTGATTCAAGACAACCAATTCCTCGGACAATCGCTCATCGATGTCCTTGATCTCTTTTAATCTCGCTAATTGTTCCTTTAAAACCTGGTGTGATCGTTCTGCCATCACTTGGCCCGTGGGAGAATATGGAACACCTGTGATATGCTTTACTCCCCACATTTTCATAAATTTTCTAACCCTCTTGCTGACATACACTGGACCATCATCCATCTTGATCTGCTGTGGCACTCTCATAATGGCAACACACACCATCAGATGCCTACACACAAGGTGTGCTTTTTCTCCCCCCTGTGCCGTTGCCCATATGAATCTTGAAAAAGTATCAATACTCACCAATTTGTCTGCTTGTGAATTACCTTCTGCTAACCCAATCGAGAACTGATGACTATGTATATGGATAACACAGTAAGGTGCAGTTCTCCCCTGAATGGCATCTCGCAGCTGCAGAAATAATGACAACAATCTGTCCTTCTTAGTTTGCCGTATCAAGGCATCCTCTATCCATTTTACCACGTTGACAACATACAGAGAGCCTGAGACAAAATTAATCGGCTCATGCATCCAGCACTGACAAGCCCAAACAACTGCAGACAATGCCAATGTTTGTAATGAATCCCCTGTCTCCTCCAGAATTATGTATTTCTCCCAACTTCTGTTCTCGTACCACACACACACAGCCTTCCTACTTGCTGCACCTGCATCAGTGTATACAGTGCGACCCACCACTGGTCGGGACAAAAAGCCGTGGTGCTACCTGCCATTTATATGATCTTATAACTTGCCAAAGAGGCCCCTTTGGAGTTCGGGAATGTACCAATCCCGGATAATCTAACACAGCTTCTTGTACTGGGCATGGATTGCTGTAAACACCATTCCAAATGATCCTGAGTAGATCCTGGCAGATCTCCTGGTTCCTGCCTGCTGATCTCAATACTCCGAGAGCAACCCTCACGTACTAACTCTGCGATAGCTTCTGCCCATGTTTGAACGCTCGTTTTTGGCTGAATCTGTAGGAAAATCCATTCCAGAACTCAAAAAATACTGCCCTATCATTCCACCCTTGCCATCATCTGTGTCACTTATACTACTCCTATTACCCGTGCTGTTAGTGTCAGTGGCATCCTCCTGATACCGTTTCTGTCTTTGGCACCCCTTACTCTCCCCCTTTTCTTTTGCCACTGACCAAGCACCGCAAATGGATGAGACACATGATTGCTAATTAGGAAAGAGAGTGCAACGTCTGCTATATGTCTGCAAGCAGTGCCGGCTGCAACCTTAGAAGCTATTTGTGAAAGAGCTGCCGGTAGTCATTTGTTAGTGTAATCTGTGGCTCGGCACTCCTGCCCTGCAATAAAGGTAGTAATATAGCTAAGTCGTCATTAGTAATCCGTACAATGTGGCAACCCCACTGAATATTATCCAGGAACATTTGTACATTTATCAAATTATGTAACACCGTAGTTATATCAACTTTCTGTGGATGAATAGTAGAGTCTGATATTTTCCATCCCAAGTATAGCCATGGCTGTTTCTGTTGAACCTTCTCCGGGGCTATCTTCAACCTTTTGCTTCCAAAGTATCCCAAATAAACTTTAAATCTGAATCCCTGGAAGCATTCTGGCCTACCAAACCCAATGTTACCCATATAATGGTAAATAATTACGTCACACCACGCTGTCCGAATTGGTTGTCATGCCCAGGCCACATATAATTGACATAATGTAGGGGAGTTTCTTCATCCCCTGTAGAAGCACTAGCCATTCATAGCGCTTTTCTGGGCCTGTTTGTTAATGGAGGGTACCGTAAAAGCAAATCTCTGGCAGTCCTGTGCCACCACATCTGGTAGCCTGGACTGATCGA